>NW_027464086.1:0-310936 GCF_050947455.1 Rhinoderma darwinii
TACACTGTATATATTATATACTGACCGGTATATTACATTGTGTATATTATATACTGACCGGTATACTACACTGTATATATTATATACTGACTGGTATATTACACTGTATATATTATATATTGAGCGGTATGTTACACTGTATATATTATACACTGACCGGTATATTACACTGTATATATTATATACTGACCGGTATATTACACTGTATATATTATATACTGACCGGTATATTACATTGTGTATATTATATACTGACCGGTATACTACACTGTATATATTATATACTGACTGGTATATTACACTGTATATATTATATATTGAGCGGTATATTACACTGTATATATTATATACTGACCGGTATATTACATTGTATATTATACACTGACCGGTATATTACATTGTATATATTATATACTGACCGGAATATTACACTGTATATATTATATACTGACCGGTATATTACACTCTATATATTATACACTGACCGGTATATTACACTGTATATATTATATACTGACCGGTATATTACACTGTATATATTATACACTGACCGGTATATTACACTGTATATATTATATACTGACCGGTATATTACACTGTATATATTATATACTGACCGGTATATTACACTGTATATATTATATACTGACCGGTATATTACACTGTATATATTCTATACTGACCGGTATGTTACACTGTATGTATTATATACTGACCGGTATATTACACTGTATATATTATATACTGACCGGTATATTACACTGTATATATTATATACTGACCGGTATGTTACACTGTATATATTATATACTGACCGGTATATTACACTGTATATATTATATGCTGACCGGTATATTACACTGTATATATTATATACTGACCGGTATATTACACTGTATATATTATACACTGACCGGTATATTACACTGTATATATTATATACTGACCGGTATATTACACTGTATATATTATATACTGACCGGTAATATTACACTGTATATATTATATACTGACCGGTATATTACACTGTATATATTATACACTGACCGGTATATTACACTGTATATATTATACACTGACCGGTATATTACACTGTATATATTATATGCTGACCGGTATATTACACTGTATATATTATATGCTGACCGGTATATTACACTGTATATATTATACACTGACCGGTATATTACACTGTATATATTATATACTGACCGGTATATTACACTGTATATATTATATACTGACCGGTATATTACACTGTATATATTATATACTGACCGGTATATTACACTGTATATATTATATACTGACCGGTATATTACATTGTATATATTATATACTGACCGGTATATTACACTGTATATATTATATACTGACCGGTATATTACACTGTATATATTATATACTGACCGGTATATTACACTGTATATATTATACACTGACCGGTATATTACACTGTATATATTATACACTGACCGGTATATTACACTGTATATATTATATGCTGACCGGTATATTACACTGTATATATTATATGCTGACCGGTATATTACACTGTATATATTATACACTGACCGGTATATTACACTGTATATATTATATACTGACCGGTATATTACACTGTATATATTATATACTGACCGGTATATTACACTGTATATATTATATACTGACCGGTATATTACACTGTATATATTATATACTGACCGGTATATTACATTGTATATATTATATACTGACCGGTATATTACACTGTATATATTATATACTGCCCAGTATGTTACACTGTATATATTATATACTGACCGGACTATTACACTGTATATATTATATACTGACCGGTATATTACACTGTATATATTATATACTGACCGGTATGTTACACTGTATGTATTATATACTGACCGGTATGTTACACTGTATATATTATATACTGACCGGTATATTACACTGTATATATTATATACTGACCGGTATATTACATTGTGTATATTATATACTGACCGGTATACTACACTGTATATATTATATACTGACCGGTATATTACACTGTATATATTATATACTGACCGGTATGTTACACTGTATATATTATACACTGACCGGTATACTACACTGTATATATTATATACTGACTGGTATATTACACTGTATATATTATATATTGAGCGGTATATTACACTGTATATATTATATACTGACCGGTATATTACACTCTATATATTATACACTGACCGGTATATTACACTGTATATATTATATACTGACCGGTATATTACACTGTATATATTATACACTGATCGGTATATTACACTGTATATATTATATACTGACCGGTATATTACACTGTATATATTATATACTGACCGGTATATTACACTGTATATATTCTATACTGACCGGTATGTTACACTGTATGTATTATATACTGTCCGGTATGTTACACTGTATATATTATATACTGACCGGTATATTACACTGTATATATTATATACTGACCGGTATGTTACACTGTATATATTATGTACTGACCGGTATATTACACTGTATATATTATATGCTGACCGGTATATTACACTGTATATATTATATACTGACCGGTATATTACACTGTATATATTATACACTGACCGGTATATTACACTGTATATATTATATACTGACCGGTATATTACACTGTATATATTATATACTGACCGGTATATTACACTGTATATATTATATGCTGACCGGTATATTACACTGTATATATTATATACTGACCGGTATATTACACTGTATATATTATATACTGACCGGTATATTACATTGTATATATTATACACTGACCGGTATATTACACTGTATATATTATACACTGACCGGTATATTACACTGTATATATTATATACTGACCGGTATATTACACTGTATATATTATATACTGACCGGTATATTACACTGTATATATTATATACTGACTGGTATATTACACTGTATATATTATATACTGACCGGTATATTATACTGTATATATTATATACTGCCCGGTATATTACACTGTATATATTATACACTGACCGGTATATTACACTGTATATATTATATACTGACCGGTATATTACACTGTATATATTATATACTGACCGGTATGTTACACTGTATATATTATATACTGACCGGTATATTACACTGTATATATTATATGCTGACCGGTATATTACATTGTGTATATTATATACTGACCGGTATACTACACTGTATATATTATATACTGACCGGTATACTACACTGTATATATTATATACTGACCGGTATACCACACTATATATATTATATACTGACCGGTATATTACACTGTATATATTATATACTGACCGGTATACTACACTGTATATATTATATACTGACCGGTATATTACACTGTATATATTATATACTGACCGGTATATTACACTGTATATATTATACACTGACCGGTATATTACATTGTATATATTATATACTGACCGGTATATTACACTGTATATATTATATACTGACCGGTATGTTACACTGTATATATTATATACTGACCGGTATATTACACTGTATATATTATATACTGACCGGTATATTACACTGTATATATTATATACTGACCGGAATATTACACTGTATATATTATATACTGACTGGTATATTACACTGTATATATTATATACTGACCGGTATATTACACTGTATATATTATATACTGACCGGTATATTACACTGTATATATTATATACTGACCGGTATGTTACACTGTATATATTATATACTGACCGGTATATTACACTATATATTATATACTGACCGGTATATTACACTGTATATATTATATACTGACTGGTATATTACACTGTATATATTATATATTGAGCGGTATGTTACACTGTATATATTATATACTGACCGGTATATTACACTGTATATATTATATACTGACCAGTATATTACACTGTATATATTATATACTGACCAGTATATTACACTGTATATATTATATACTGACCGGAATATTACACTGTATATATTATATACTGACTGGTATATTACACTGTATATATTATATACTGACCGGTATATTACACTGTATATATTATATACTGACCGGTATATTACACTGTATATATTATATACTGACCGGTATATTACACTGTATATATTATATACTGACCGGTATATTACACTGTATATATTATATACTGACCGGTATATTACACTGTATATATTATATACTGACCGGTATATTACACTGTATATATTATATACTGACCGGTATGTTACACTGTATATATTATATACTGACCGGTATGTTACACTGTATATATTATATACTGACCGGTATATTACATTGTGTATATTATACACTGACCGGTATATTACACTGTATATATTATATACTGACCGGTATATTACACTGTATATATTATATACTGACCGGTATACTACACTGTATATATTATATACTGATCGGTATGTTACACTGTATGTATTATATACTGACCGATCTGACCGGTATGTTACACTGTATATATTATATACTGACCGGTATGTTACACTGTATATATTATATACTGACCGGTATGTTACACTGTATATATTATATACTGACCGGTATACTACACTGTATATATTATATACTGACCGGTATGTTACACTGTATGTATTATATACTGACCGATCTGACCGGTATACTACACTGTATATATTATATACTGACCGGTATGTTACACTGTATGTATTATATACTGACCGATCTGACCGGTATATTACACTGTATATATTATATACTGACCGGTATGTTACACTGTATATATTATATACTGACCGGTATGTTACACTGTATGTATTATATACTGACCGATCTGACCGGTATATTACACTGTATATATATTATATACTGACCGGTATATTACACTGTATATATTATATACTGACCGGTATATTACACTGTATATATTATATACTGACTGGTATATTACACTGTATATATTATATACTGACCGGTATATTACATTGTATATATTATATACTGACCGGTATATTACACTCTATATATTATACACTGACCGGTATATTACACTGTATATATTATATACTGACCGGTATATTACATTGTATATATTATATACTGACCGGTATATTACACTCTATATATTATACACTGACCGGTATATTACACTGTATATATTATATACTGACCGGTATATTACACTGTATATATTATATACTGACCGGTATATTACACTGTATATATTATACACTGACCGGTATATTACACTGTATATATTATACACTGACCGGTATACTACACTCTATATATTATATACTGACCGGTATATTACACTGTATATATTATATACTGACCGGTATATTACACTGTATATATTATATACTGACCGGTATATTACACTGTATATATTATATACTGACCGGTATATTACACTGTATATATTATATACTGACCGGTATATTACACTGTATATATTATATACTGACCGGTATGTTACATTGTATATATTATATACTGACCGGTATGTTACACTGTATGTATTATATACTGACCGACCTGACCGATATATTACACTGTATATATATTATATACTGACCGGTATATTACACTGTATATATTATATACTGACCGGTATGTTACACTGTATATATTATATACTGACCGGTATATTACACTGTATATATTATATACTGACCGGTATATTACATTGTGTATATTATATACTGATCGGTATACTACACTGTATATATTATATACTGACCGGTATACTACACTGTATATATTATATACTGACCGGTATATTACACTGTATATATTATATACTGACCGGTATACTACACTGTATATATTATATACTGACCGGTATACTACACTGTATATATTATATACTGACCGGTATATTACATTGTATATATTATATACTGACCGGTATATTACACTCTATATATTATATACTGACCGATCTGACCGGTATATTACACTGTATATATATTATATACTGACTGGTATATTACACTGTATATATTATATACTGACCGGTATATTACATTGTATATATTATATACTGACCGGTATATTACACTCTATAGATTATATACTGACCGGTATATTACACTGTATATATTATATACTGACCGGTATATTACACTGTATATATTATATACTGACTGGTATATTACACTGTATATATTATATACTGACCGGTATATTATACTGTATATATTATATACTGACCGGTATATTACACTGTATATATTATACACTGACCGGTATATTACACTGTATATATTATATACTGACCGGTATATTACACTGTATATATTATACACTGACGGTATATTACATTGTATATATTATACACTGACCGGTATATTACACTGTATATATATTATATACTGACTGGTATATTACACTGTATATATTATATACTGACCGGTATATTACATTGTATATATTATATACTGACCGGTATATTACACTCTCTATATTATATACTGACCGGTATATTACACTGTATATATTATATACTGACCGGTATATTACATTGTATATATTATACACTGACGGTATATTACATTGTATATATTATACACTGACCGGTATATTACACTGTATATATTATACACTGACCGGTATATTACATTGTATATATTATATACTGACCGGTATATTACACTCTATATATTATACACTGACCGGTATATTACACTGTATATATTATATACTGACCGGTATATTACACTGTATATATTATATACTGACCGGTATATTACACTGTATATATTATACACTGACCGGTATATTACACTGTATATATTATACACTGACCGGTATATTACACTCTATATATTATATACTGACCGGTATATTACACTGTATATATTATATACTGACCGGTATATTACACTGTATATATTATATACTGACCGGTATATTACACTGTATATATTATATACTGACCGGTATATTACACTGTATATATTATATACTGACCGGTATATTACACTGTATATATTATATACTGACCGGTATATTACATTGTATATATTATATACTGACCGGTATATTACACTGTATATATTATATACTGCCCAGTATGTTACACTGTATATATTATACACTGACCGGTATATTACACTGTATATATTATATACTGACCGGTATATTACACTGTATATATTATATACTGACCGGTATGTTACACTGTATGTATTATATACTGACCGACCTGACCGATATATTACACTGTATATATATTATATACTGACCGGTATATTACATTGTGTATATTATACACTGACCGGTATATTACATTGTATATATTATATACTGACCGGTATATTACACTGTATATATTATATACTGACCGGTATGTTACACTGTATATATTATATACTGACCGGTATATTACACTGTATATATTATATACTGACCGGTATATTACATTGTGTATATTATATACTGACCGGTATACTACACTGTATATATTATATACTGACCGGTATACTACACTGTATATATTATATACTGACCGGTATATTACACTGTATATATTATATGCTGACCGGTATACTACACTGTATATATTATATACTGACCGGTATACTACACTGTATATATTATATACTGACCGGTATATTACACTGTATATATTATATACTGACCGGTATATTACACTGTATATATTATATACTGACCGGTATATTACACTGTATATATTATACACTGACCGGTATATTACATTGTATATATTATATACTGACCGGTATATTACACTGTATATATTATACACTGACCGGTATATTACATTGTATATATTATATACTGACCGGTATATTACACTGTATATATTATATACTGACCGGTATGTTACACTGTATATATTATATACTGACCGGTATATTACACTATATATTATATACTGACCGGTATATTACATTGTGTATATTATATACTGACCGGTATACTACACTGTATATATTATATACTGACTGGTATATTACACTGTATATATTATATATTGAGCGGTATGTTACACTGTATATATTATATACTGACTGGTATATTACATTGTATATATTATATACTGACCGGTATATTACACTCTATATATTATACACTGACCGGTATATTACACTGTATATATTATATATTGAGCGGTATGTTACACTGTATATATTATATACTGACTGGTATATTACATTGTATATATTATATACTGACCGGTATATTACACTCTATATATTATACACTGACCGGTATATTACACTGTATATATTATATACTGACCGGTATATTACACTGTATATATTATACACTGACCGGTAAATTACATTGTATATATTATATACTGACCGGTATATTACACTGTATATATTATACACTGACCGGTATATTACATTGTATATATTATATACTGACCGGTATATTACACTGTATATATTATATACTGGCCGGTATATTACACTGTATATATTATATACTGACCGGAATATTACACTGTATATATTATATACCGACCGGTATATTACACTGTATATATTATATACTGACCGGTATATTACACTGTATATATTATATACTGACCGGTATATTACACTGTATATATTATATACTGACCGGTATATTACACTGTATATATTATATACTGACCGGTATATTACACTGTATATATTATATACTGACCGGTATATTACACTGTATATATTATACACTGACCGGTATATTACACTGTATATATTATATGCTGACCGGTATATTACACTGTATATATTATATACTGACCGGTATGTTACACTGTATATATTATATACTGACCGGTATATTACACTATATATTATATACTGACCGGTATATTACATTGTGTATATTATATACTGACCGGTATACTACACTGTATATATTATATACTGACTGGTATATTACACTGTATATATTATATATTGAGCGGTATGTTACACTGTATATATTATATACTGACTGGTATATTACATTGTATATATTATATACTGACCGGTATATTACACTCTATATATTATACACTGACCGGTATATTACACTGTATATATTATATACTGACCGGTATATTACACTGTATATATTATACACTGACCGGTATATTACACTGTATATATTATATACTGACCGGTATATTACACTGTATATATTATACACTGACCGGTATATTACACTGTATATATTATATACTGACCGGTATATTACACTGTATATATTATATACTGACCGGTATATTACACTGTATATATTATACACTGACCGGTATATTACACTGTATATATTATATGCTGACCGGTATATTACACTGTATATATTATATACTGACCGGTATATTACACTGTATATATTATATACTGACCGGTATATTACATTGTATATATTATACACTGACCGGTATATTACATTGTATATATTATATACTGACCGGTATATTACACTCTATATATTATACACTGACCGGTATATTACACTGTATATATTATACACTGACCGGTATATTACACTGTATATATTATACACTGACCGGTATATTACACTGTATATATTATACACTGACCGGTATATTACACTGTATATATTATACACTGACCGGTATATTACACTGTATATATTATATACTGACCGGTATATTACACTGTATATATTATATACTGACCGGTATATTACACTGTATATATTATACACTGACCGGTATATTACACTCTATATATTATATACTGACTGGTATATTACACTCTATATATTATATACTGACCGGTATATTACACTGTATATATTATATACTGCCCGGTATATTACACTGTATATATTCTATACTGACCGGTATATTACACTGTATATATTATATACTGACCGGTATATTACACTGTATATATTCTATACTGACCGGTATATTACACTGTATATATTATACACTGACCGGTATATTACACTGTATATATTATATACTGACCGGTATATTACACTGTATATATTATATACTGACTGGTATATTACACTGTATATATTATATACTGACCGGTATATTATACTGTATATATTATATACTGACCGGTATATTACACTGTATATATTATACACTGACCGGTATATTACACTGTATATATTATATGCTGACCGGTATATTACACTGTATATATTATATACTGACCGGTATGTTACACTGTATATATTATATACTGACCGGTATATTACACTATATATTATATACTGACCGGTATATTACATTGTGTATATTATATACTGACCGGTATACTACACTGTATATATTATATACTGACTGGTATATTACACTGTATATATTATATATTGAGCGGTATGTTACACTGTATATATTATATACTGACTGGTATATTACATTGTATATATTATATACTGACCGGTATATTACACTCTATATATTATACACTGACCGGTATATTACACTGTATATATTATATACTGACCGGTATATTACACTGTATATATTATACACTGACCGGTATATTACACTGTATATATTATATACTGACCGGTATATTACACTGTATATATTATACACTGACCGGTATATTACACTGTATATATTATATACTGACCGGTATATTACACTGTATATATTATATACTGACCGGTATATTACACTGTATATATTATACACTGACCGGTATATTACACTGTATATATTATATGCTGACCGGTATATTACACTGTATATATTATATACTGACCGGTATATTACACTGTATATATTATATACTGACCGGTATATTACATTGTATATATTATACACTGACCGGTATATTACATTGTATATATTATATACTGACCGGTATATTACACTCTATATATTATACACTGACCGGTATATTACACTGTATATATTATACACTGACCGGTATATTACACTGTATATATTATACACTGACCGGTATATTACACTGTATATATTATACACTGACCGGTATATTACACTGTATATATTATACACTGACCGGTATATTACACTGTATATATTATATACTGCCCGGTATATTACACTGTATATATTCTATACTGACCGGTATATTACACTGTATATATTATATACTGACCGGTATATTACACTGTATATATTCTATACTGACCGGTATATTACACTGTATATATTATACACTGACCGGTATATTACACTGTATATATTATATACTGACCGGTATATTACACTGTATATATTATATACTGACTGGTATATTACACTGTATATATTATATACTGACCGGTATATTATACTGTATATATTATATACTGACCGGTATATTACACTGTATATATTATACACTGACCGGTATATTACACTGTATATATTATATACTGACCGGTATATTACACTGTATATATTATATACTGACCGGTATATTATACTGTATATATTATATACTGACCGGTATATTACACTGTATATATTATACACTGACCGGTATATTACACTGTATATATTATATACTGACCGGTATATTACACTGTATATATTATATACTGACCGGTATATTACACTGTATATATTATATACTGACCGGTATGTTACACTGTATATATTATATACTGACCGGTATGTTACACTGTATATATTATATACTGACTGGTATATTACATTGTATATATTATATGCTGACCGGTATATGACTGTATATATGATATATTGACCGTTAAATTACAATGTATATAGTATATACTGACCGGTTTGTTACATTGTATATATTATATACTGACCGGTATGTTACACTGTATGTATTATATACTGACCGATCTGACCGATATATTACACTGTATATATTATATACTGACCGGTATATTACACTGTATATATTATACACTGGCCGGTATATTACACTGTATATATTATATACTGACCGGTATATTATACTGTATATATTATATACTGACCGGTATATTACACTGTATATATTATACACTGACCGGTATATTACACTGTATATATTATATACTGACCGGTATATTACACTGTATATATTATATACTGACCGGTATATTACACTGTATATATTATATACTGACCGGTATATTACATTGTGTATATTATATACTGACCGGTATGTTACACTGTATATATTATATACTGACCGGTATACTACACTGTATATATTATTTACTGACCGGTATATTACACTGTATATATTATATACTGACCGGTATGTTACACTGTATATATTATATACTGACCGGTATGTTACACTGTATATATTATATACTGACTGGTATATTACATTGTATATATTATATACTGACCGGTATGTTACACTGTATGTATTATATACTGACCGATCTGACCGATATATTACACTGTATATATATTATATACTGACCGGTATATTACATTGTGTATATTATACACTGACCGGTATATTACATTGTATATATTATATACTGACCGGTATATTACACTGTATATATTATATACTGACCGGTATGTTACACTGTATATATTATATACTGACCGGTATATTACACTGTATATATTATATACTGACCGGTATATTACATTGTGTATATTATATACTGACCGGTATGTTACACTGTATATATTATATACTGACCGGTATACTACACTGTATATATTATTTACTGACCGGTATATTACACTGTATATATTATATACTGACCGGTATATTACACTGTATATATTATATACTGACCGGTATATTACACTGTATATATTATATACTGACCGGTATGTTACACTGTATATATTATATACTGACCGGTATATTACACTGTATATATTATATACTGACCGGTATATTACACTGTATATATTATATACTGACCGGTATGTTACACTGTATATATTATATACTGACCGGTATATTACACTGTATATATTATATACTGACCGGTATATTACATTGTGTATATTATATACTGACCGGTATACTACACTGTATATATTATATACTGACCGGTATATTACACTGTATATATTATATATTGACCGGTATGTTACACTGTATGTATTATATACTGACCGGTATATTACACTGTATATATTATATACTGACCGGTATGTTACACTGTATATATTATATACTGACCGGTATGTTACACTGTATATATTATATACTGACCGGTATGTTACACTGTATGTATTATATACTGACCGATCTGACCGGTATATTACACTGTATATATATTATATACTGACTGGTATATTACACTGTATATATTATATACTGACCGGTATATTACATTGTATATATTATATACTGACCGGTATATTACACTCTATATATTATATACTGACCGGTATATTACACTGTATATATTATATGCTGACCGGTATATTACACTGTATATATTATATACTGATAGGTATGTTACACTGTATATATTATATACTGACCGCTCTGGCTGTTATATTACACTGTATATCTGATATACTGACTGGTATATTACACTCTATATATTATATACTGACCTGTATGTTATACTGTATATATTATATACTGACCGGTATATTACACTGACCGGTATATTACACTGACCGGTATATTACACTGTATATATTACATCCTGACCGGTATATTACACTGTATATATTATATGCTGACCGGTATATTACACTGTATATATTATATACTGACCGGTATATTACACTGTATATATTATACACTGACCGGTATATTACACTATATATTATATACTGACCTGTATGTTATACTGTATATATTATATACTGACCGGTATATTGCACTGTATATATTATTACTTAGTGACTTGTTCGTTACAGGATGGTGAAGTTATCGGTATTAATACTCTTAAAGTGACAGCCGGTATTTCCTTCGCGATTCCATCAGACAGAGTGAGAATTTTTCTCCAGAAGGAGAAGAGGCGGAGTCAGGGTATGTGGTCCGGATCGCGACAGAGGTAAAAGAGCGGGATCTTGGGAGTTTAACACTCCGCTTTTGTCTTCTCCAGGTTCCTGGTTTGGTCGCGCTGAGGTGAAGCAGAGATACATTGGAGTCATGATGTTAACGCTGACTCCGAGGTATGAGGGGGCGTCACTTTCATATATGGTATTTGGGAGGGGGCTATGTAATGTATGGGGGATTGGCACATACGGCTGGTGGTATATGATGGGGTCATGAAGTCTGGAGATGGTGGGGGTGATATAATGGTAGGGTATGAGGAGTGATGAGGTAATGGGCATTGTGGGGTATATGATGGGGTCATGTAGTCTGGGGGTGGTCTGGGTGATATAATGGTAGGGTATGAGGAGTGATGAGGTAATGGGCATTGTGGGGTATATGATGGGGTCATGTAGTCTGGGGGTTGTGGGGGTGATATAATGGTAGGGTATGAGGAGTGATGAGGTAATGGGCATTGTGGGGTATATGATGGGGTCATGTAGTCTGGGGGTGGTCTGGGTGATATAATGGTAGGGTATGAGGAGTGATGAGGTAATGGGCATTGTTGGGTATATGGGAGGGTCATGTAGTCTGGAGATGATGGGGGTGATGTAATGGTAGGGTATGAGGAGTGATGAGGTAATGGGCATTGTGGGGTATATGATGGGGTCATGTAGTCTGGGGATGGTGGGGGTGATATAATGGTAGGGTATGAGGAGTGATGAGGTAATGGGCATTGTGGGGTATATGATGGGGTCATGTAGTCTGGGGGTGGTGGGGTGATATAATGGTAGGGTATGAGGAGTGATGAGGTAATGGGCATTGTGGGGTATATGATGGGGTCATGTAGTCTGGGGGTGGTGGGGGTGATATAATGGTAGGGTATGAGGAGTGATGAGGTAATGGGCATTGTTGGGTATATGATGGGGTCATGTAGTCTGGGGGTGGTCTGGGTGATATAATGGTAGGGTATGAGGAGTGATGAGGTAATGGGCATTGTTGGGTATATGATGGGGTCATGTAGTCTGGAGATGATGGGGGTGATGTAATGGTAGGGTATGAGGAGTGATGTGGTAATGGGCATTGTGGGGTATATGATGGGGTCATGTAGTCTGGAGATGGTGGGGGTGATGTAATGGTAGGGTATGAGGAGTGATGAGGTAATGGGCATTGTGGGGTATATGATGGGGTCATGTAGTCTGGAGATGGTGGGGGTGATATAATGGTAGGGTATGAGGAGTGATGAGGTAATGGGCATTGTGGGGTATATGATGGGGTCATGTAGTCTGGGGGTGGTGGGGGTGATATAATGGTAGGGTATGAGGAGTGATGAGGTAATGGGCATTGTGGGGTATATGATGGGGTCATGTAGTCTGGATGTGGTGGGGTGATATAATGGTAGGGTATGAGGAGTGATGTGGTAATGGACATTGTTGGGTATATGATGGGGTCATGTAGTCTGGAGATGATGGGGGTGATGTAATAGTAGGGTATGAGGAGTGATGAGGTAATGGGCATTGTGGGGTATATGATGGGGTCATGTAGTCTGGAGATGATGGTGGTGATGTAATGGTAGGGTATGAGGAGTGATGTGGTAATGGACATTGTGGGGTATATGATGGGGTCATGTAGTCTGGAGATGATGGGGGTGATGTAATGGTAGGGTATGAGGAGTGATGTGGTAATGGGCATTGTGGGGTATATGATGGGGGTCATGTAGTCTGGAGATGGTGGGGGTGATGTAATGGTAGGGTATGAGGAGTGATGAGGTAATGGGCATTGTGGGGTATATGATGGGGTCATGTAGTCTGGAGATGATGGGGGTGATATAATGGTAGGGTATGAGGAGTGATGAGGTAATGGGCATTGTTGGGTATATGATGGGGTCATGAAGTCTGGGGGTGGTCTGGGTGATATAATGGTAGGGTATGAGGAGTGATGAGGTAATGGGAATTGTGGGGTATATGATGGGGTCATGTAGTCTGGAGATGGTGGGGGTGATATAATGGTAGGGTATGAGGAGTGATGAGGTAATGGGCATTGTGGGGTATATGATGGGGTCATGAAGTCTGGGGGTGGTGGGGGTGATATAATGGTAGGGTATGAGGAGTGATGAGGTAATGGGCATTGTGGGGTATATGATGGGGTCATGTAGTCTGGGGGTGGTGGGGGTGATATAATGGTAGGGTATGAGGAGTGATGAGGTAATAGGCATTGTGGGGTATATGATGGGGTCATGTAGTCTGGAGATGATGGGGGTGATGTAATGGTAGGGTATGAGGAGTGATGAGGTAATGGGCATTGTGGGGTATATGATGGGGTCATGTAGTCTGGAGATGATGGGGGTGATATAATGGTAGGGTATGAGGAGTGATGAGGTAATGGGCATTGTGGGGTATATGATGGGGTCATGTAGTCTGGGGGTGGTGGGGTGATATAATGGTAGGGTATGAGGAGTGATGAGGTAATGGGCATTGTGGGGTATATGATGGGGTCATGTAGTCTGGGGGTGATATAATGGTAGGGTATGAGGAGTGATGAGGTAATGGGCATTGTGGGGTATATGATGGGGTCATGTAGTCTGGAGATGATGGGGGTGATATAATGGTAGGGTATGAGGAGTGATGAGGTAATGGGCATTGTGGGGTATATGATGGGGTCATGTAGTCTGGGGGTGGTCTGGGTGATATAATGGTAGGGTATGAGGAGTGATGAGGTAATGGGCATTGTTGGGTATATGGGAGGGTCATGTAGTCTGGAGATGATGGGGGTGATGTAATGGTAGGGTATGAGGAGTGATGAGGTAATGGGCATTGTGGGGTATATGATGGGGTCATGTAATCTGGGGATGGTGGGGGTGATATAATGGTAGGGTATGAGGAGTGATGAGGTAATGGGCATTGTGGGGTATATGATGGGGTCATGTAGTCTGGGGGTGGTGGGGTGATATAATGGTAGGGTATGAGGAGTGATGAGGTAATGGGCATTGTGGGGTATATGATGGGGTCATGTAGTCTGGGGGTGGTGGGGGTGATATAATGGTAGGGTATGAGGAGTGATGAGGTAATGGGCATTGTTGGGTATATGATGGGGTCATGTAGTCTGGGGGTGGTCTGGGTGATATAATGGTAGGGTATGAGGAGTGATGAGGTAATGGGCATTGTTGGGTATATGATGGGGTCATGTAGTCTGGAGATGATGGGGGTGATGTAATGGTAGGGTATGAGGAGTGATGTGGTAATGGGCATTGTGGGGTATATGATGGGGTCGTGTAGTCTGGAGATGGTGGGGGTGATGTAATGGTAGGGTATGAGGAGTGATGAGGTAATGGGCATTGTGGGGTATATGATGGGGTCATGTAGTCTGGAGATGGTGGGGGTGATATAATGGTAGGGTATGAGGAGTGATGAGGTAATGGGCATTGTGGGGTATATGATGGGGTCATGTAGTCTGGGGGTGGTGGGGGTGATATAATGGTAGGGTATGAGGAGTGATGAGGTAATGGGCATTGTGGGGTATATGATGGGGTCATGTAGTCTGGGTGTGGTGGGGTGATATAATGGTAGGGTATGAGGAGTGATGTGGTAATGGACATTGTTGGGTATATGATGGGGTCATGTAGTCTGGAGATGATGGGGGTGATGTAATAGTAGGGTATGAGGAGTGATGAGGTAATGGGCATTGTGGGGTATATGATGGGGTCATGTAGTCTGGAGATGATGGTGGTGATGTAATGGTAGGGTATGAGGAGTGATGTGGTAATGGACATTGTGGGGTATATGATGGGGTCATGTAGTCTGGAGATGATGGGGGTGATGTAATGGTAGGGTATGAGGAGTGATGTGGTAATGGGCATTGTGGGGTATATGATGGGGGTCATGTAGTCTGGAGATGGTGGGGGTGATGTAATGGTAGGGTATGAGGAGTGATGAGGTAATGGGCATTGTGGGGTATATGATGGGGTCATGTAGTCTGGAGATGATGGGGGTGATGTAATGGTAGGGTATGAGGAGTGATGAGGTAATGGGCATTGTGGGGTATATGATGGGGTCATGTAGTCTGGAGATGATGGGGGTGATATAATGGTAGGGTATGAGGAGTGATGAGGTAATGGGCATTGTTGGGTATATGATGGGGTCATGAAGTCTGGGGGTGGTCTGGGTGATATAATGGTAGGGTATGAGGAGTGATGAGGTAATGGGAATTGTGGGGTATATGATGGGGTCATGTAGTCTGGAGATGGTGGGGGTGATATAATGGTAGGGTATGAGGAGTGATGAGGTAATGGGCATTGTGGGGTATATGATGGGGTCATGAAGTCTGGGGGTGGTGGGGGTGATATAATGGTAGGGTATGAGGAGTGATGAGGTAATGGGCATTGTGGGGTATATGATGGGGTCATGTAGTCTGGGGGTGGTGGGGGTGATATAATGGTAGGGTATGAGGAGTGATGAGGTAATGGGCATTATGGGGTATATGATGGGGTCATGTAGTCTGGAGATGATGGGGGTGATGTAATGGTAGGGTATGAGGAGTGATGAGGTAATGGGCATTGTGGGGTATATGATGGGGTCATGTAGTCTGGAGATGATGGGGGTGATATAATGGTAGGGTATGAGGAGTGATGTGGTAATGGGCATTGTGGGGTATATGATGGGGTCATGTAGTCTGGGGGTGGTGGGGTGATATAATGGTAGGGTATGAGGAGTGATGAGGTAATGGGCATTGTGGGGTATATGATGGGGTCATGTAGTCTGGGGGTGATATAATGGTAGGGTATGAGGAGTGATGAGGTAATGGGCATTGTGGGGTATATGATGGGGTCATGTAGTCTGGGGGTGGTGGGGGTGATATAATGGTAGGGTATGAGGAGTGATGAGGTAATGGGCATTGTGGGGTATATGATGGGGTCATGTAGTCTGGGGGTGGTGGGGGTGATATAATGGTAGGGTATGAGGAGTGATGAGGTAATGGGCATTGTGGGGTATATGATGGGGTCATGTAGTCTGGGGGTGGTGGGGGTGATATAATGGTAGGGTATGAGGAGTGATGAGGTAATGGGCATTGTGGGGTATATGATGGGGTCATGTAGTCTGGAGATGATGGGGGTGATGTAATGGTAGGGTATGAGGAGTGATGAGGTAATGGGCATTGGGGGGTATATGATGGGGTCATGAAGTCGGGATGGTGGGGGTGATATAATGGTAGGGTATGAGGAGTGATGAGGTAATGGGCATTGTGGGGTATATGATGGGGTCATGTAGTCTGGGGGTGGTGGGGTGATATAATGGTAGGGTATGAGGAGTGATGAGGTAATGGGCATTGTGGGGTATATGATGGGGTCATGTAGTCTGGGGGTGATATAATGGTAGGGTATGAGGAGTGATGAGGTAATGGGCATTGTGGGGTATATGATGGGGTCATGTAGTCTGGGGGTGATATAATGGTAGGGTATGAGGTGTGATGAGGTAATGGGCATTGTGGGGTATATGATGGGGTCATGTAGTCTGGGGGTGGTGGGGTGATATAATGGTAGGGTATGAGGAGTGATGAGGTAATGGGCATTGTGGGGTATATGATGGGGTCATGTAGTCTGGGGGTGATATAATGGTAGGGTATGAGGAGTGATGAGGTAATGGGCATTGTGGGGTATATGATGGGGTCATGTAGTCTGGAGATGATGGGGGTGATATAATGGTAGGGTATGAGGAGTGATGAGGTAATGGGCATTGTTGGGTATATGATGGGGTCATGTAGTCTGGGGGTGGTGGGGGTGATATAATGGTAGGGTATGAGGAGTGATGTGGTAATGGGCATTGTGGGGTATATGATGGGGTCATGTAGTCTGGAGATGATGGGGGTGATATAATGGTAGGGTATGAGGAGTGATGAGGTAATGGGCATTGTTGGGTATATGATGGGGTCATGTAGTCTGGGGGTGGTGGGGGTGATATAATGGTAGGGTATGAGGAGTGATGAGGTAATGGGCATTGTGGGGTATATGATGGGGTCATGTAGTCTGGAGATGGTGGGGGTGATATAATGGTAGGGTATGAGGAGTGATGAGGTAATGGGCATTGTTGGGTATATGATGGGGTCATGTAGTCTGGAGATGATGGGGGTGATATAATGGTAGGCTATGAGGAGTGATGAGGTAATGGGCATTGTTGGGTATATGATGGGGTCATGTAGTCTGGGGGTGGTGGGGGTGATATAATGGTAGGGTATGAGGAGTGATGTGGTAATGGGCATTGTGGGGTATATGATGGGGTCATGTAGTCTGGAGATGATGGGGGTGATATAATGGTAGGGTATGAGGAGTGATGAGGTAATGGGCATTGTTGGGTATATGATGGGGTCATGTAGTCTGGGGGTGGTGGGGGTGATATAATGGTAGGGTATGAGGAGTGATGAGGTAATGGGCATTGTGGGGTATATGATGGGGTCATGTAGTCTGGAGATGGTGGGGGTGATATAATGGTAGGGTATGAGGAGTGATGAGGTAATGGGCATTGTGGGGTATATGATGGGGTCATGTAGTCTGGGGGTGGTGGGGTGATATAATGGTAGGGTATGAGGAGTGATGAGGTAATGGGCATTGTGGGGTATATGATGGGGTCATGTAGTCTGGGGGTGATATAATGGTAGGGTATGAGGTGTGATGAGGTAATGGGCATTGTGGGGTATATGATGGGGTCATGTAGTCTGGGGGTGGTGGGGTGATATAATGGTAGGGTATGAGGAGTGATGAGGTAATGGGCATTGTGGGGTATATGATGGGGTCATGTAGTCTGGGGGTGATATAATGGTAGGGTATGAGGAGTGATGAGGTAATGGGCATTGTGGGGTATATGATGGGGTCATGTAGTCTGGAGATGATGGGGGTGATATAATGGTAGGGTATGAGGAGTGATGAGGTAATGGGCATTGTTGGGTATATGATGGGGTCATGTAGTCTGGGGGTGGTGGGGGTGATATAATGGTAGGGTATGAGGAGTGATGAGGTAATGGGCATTGTGGGGTATATGATGGGGTCATGTAGTCTGGGGGTGGTCTGGGTGATATAATGGTAGGGTATGAGGAGTGATGAGGTAATGGGCATTGTTGGGTATATGGGAGGGTCATGTAGTCTGGAGATGATGGGGGTGATGTAATGGTAGGGTATGAGGAGTGATGAGGTAATGGGCATTGTGGGGTATATGATGGGGTCATGTAGTCTGGGGATGGTGGGGGTGATATAATGGTAGGGTATGAGGAGTGATGAGGTAATGGGCATTGTGGGGTATATGATGGGGTCATGTAGTCTGGGGGTGGTGGGGTGATATAATGGTAGGGTATGAGGAGTGATGAGGTAATGGGCATTGTGGGGTATATGATGGGGTCATGTAGTCTGGGGGTGGTGGGGGTGATATAATGGTAGGGTATGAGGAGTGATGAGGTAATGGGCATTGTTGGGTATATGATGGGGTCATGTAGTCTGGGGGTGGTCTGGGTGATATAATGGTAGGGTATGAGGAGTGATGAGGTAATGGGCATTGTTGGGTATATGATGGGGTCATGTAGTCTGGGGGTGGTCTGGGTGATATAATGGTAGGGTATGAGGAGTGATGAGGTAATGGGCATTGTTGGGTATATGATGGGGTCATGTAGTCTGGGGGTGGTCTGGGTGATATAATGGTAGGGTATGAGGAGTGATGAGGTAATGGGCATTGTTGGGTATATGATGGGGTCATGTAGTCTGCGGGTGGTCTGGGTGATATAATGGTAGGGTATGAGGAGTGATGAGGTAATGGGCATTGTTGGGTATATGATGGGGTCATGTAGTCTGGAGATGATGGGGGTGATGTAATGGTAGGGTATGAGGAGTGATGTGGTAATGGGCATTGTGGGGTATATGATGGGGTCATGTAGTCTGGAGATGGTGGGGGTGATGTAATGGTAGGGTATGAGGAGTGATGAGGTAATGGGCATTGTGGGGTATATGATGGGGTCATGTAGTCTGGAGATGGTGGGGGTGATATAATGGTAGGGTATGAGGAGTGATGAGGTAATGGGCATTGTGGGGTATATGATGGGGTCATGTAGTCTGGGGGTGGTGGGGGTGATATAATGGTAGGGTATGAGGAGTGATGAGGTAATGGGCATTGTGGGGTATATGATGGGGTCATGTAGTCTGGGTGTGGTGGGGTGATATAATGGTAGGGTATGAGGAGTGATGTGGTAATGGACATTGTTGGGTATATGATGGGGTCATGTAGTCTGGAGATGATGGGGGTGATGTAATAGTAGGGTATGAGGAGTGATGAGGTAATGGGCATTGTGGGGTATATGATGGGGTCATGTAGTCTGGAGATGATGGTGGTGATGTAATGGTAGGGTATGAGGAGTGATGTGGTAATGGACATTGTGGGGTATATGATGGGGTCATGTAGTCTGGAGATGATGGGGGTGATGTAATGGTAGGGTATGAGGAGTGATGTGGTAATGGGCATTGTGGGGTATATGATGGGGGTCATGTAGTCTGGAGATGGTGGGGGTGATGTAATGGTAGGGTATGAGGAGTGATGAGGTAATGGGCATTGTGGGGTATATGATGGGGTCATGTAGTCTGGAGATGATGGGGGTGATGTAATGGTAGGGTATGAGGAGTGATGAGGTAATGGGCATTGTGGGGTATATGATGGGGTCATGTAGTCTGGAGATGATGGGGGTGATATAATGGTAGGGTATGAGGAGTGATGAGGTAATGGGCATTGTTGGGTATATGATGGGGTCATGAAGTCTGGGGGTGGTCTGGGTGATATAATGGTAGGGTATGAGGAGTGATGAGGTAATGGGAATTGTGGGGTATATGATGGGGTCATGTAGTCTGGAGATGGTGGGGGTGATATAATGGTAGGGTATGAGGAGTGATGAGGTAATGGGCATTGTGGGGTATATGATGGGGTCATGAAGTCTGGGGGTGATATAATGGTAGGGTATGAGGAGTGATGAGGTAATGGGCATTGTGGGGTATATGATGGGGTCATGTAGTCTGGGGGTGGTGGGGGTGATATAATGGTAGGGTATGAGGAGTGATGAGGTAATGGGCATTGTGGGGTATATGATGGGGTCATGTAGTCTGGAGATGATGGGGGTGATGTAATGGTAGGGTATGAGGAGTGATGAGGTAATGGGCATTGTGGGGTATATGATGGGGTCATGTAGTCTGGAGATGATGGGGGTGATATAATGGTAGGGTATGAGGAGTGATGAGGTAATGGGCATTGTGGGGTATATGATGGGGTCATGTAGTCTGGGGGTGGTGGGGGTGATATAATGGTAGGGTATGAGGAGTGATGAGGTAATGGGCATTGTGGGGTATATGATGGGGTCATGTAGTCTGGGGGTGATATAATGGTAGGGTATGAGGAGTGATGAGGTAATGGGCATTGTGGGGTATATGATGGGGTCATGTAGTCTGGGGGTGGTGGGGGTGATATAATGGTAGGGTATGAGGAGTGATGAGGTAATGGGCATTGTGGGGTATATGATGGGGTCATGTAGTCTGGAGATGATGGGGGTGATGTAATGGTAGGGTATGAGGAGTGATGAGGTAATGGGCATTGTGGGGTATATGATGGGGTCATGAAGTCGGGATGGTGGGGGTGATATAATGGTAGGGTATGAGGAGTGATGAGGTAATGGGCATTGTGGGGTATATGATGGGGTCATGTAGTCTGGGGGTGGTGGGGTGATATAATGGTAGGGTATGAGGAGTGATGAGGTAATGGGCATTGTGGGGTATATGATGGGGTCATGTAGTCTGGGGGTGATATAATGGTAGGGTATGAGGAGTGATGAGGTAATGGGCATTGTGGGGTATATGATGGGGTCATGTAGTCTGGGGGTGGTGGGGTGATATAATGGTAGGGTATGAGGAGTGATGAGGTAATGGGCATTGTGGGGTATATGATGGGGTCATGTAGTCTGGGGGTGATATAATGGTAGGGTATGAGGAGTGATGAGGTAATGGGCATTGTGGGGTATATGATGGGGTCATGTAGTCTGGGGGTGATATAATGGTAGGGTATGAGGAGTGATGAGGTAATGGGCATTGTGGGGTATATGATGGGGTCATGTAGTCTGGGGGTGGTGGGGTGATATAATGGTAGGGTATGAGGAGTGATGAGGTAATGGGCATTGTGGGGTATATGATGGGGTCATGTAGTCTGGGGGTGATATAATGGTAGGGTATGAGGAGTGATGAGGTAATGGGCATTGTGGGGTATATGATGGGGTCATGTAGTCTGGAGATGATGGGGGTGATATAATGGTAGGGTATGAGGAGTGATGAGGTAATGGGCATTGTTGGGTATATGATGGGGTCATGTAGTCTGGGGGTGGTGGGGGTGATATAATGGTAGGGTATGAGGAGTGATGTGGTAATGGGCATTGTGGGGTATATGATGGGGTCATGTAGTCTGGAGATGATGGGGGTGATATAATGGTAGGGTATGAGGAGTGATGAGGTAATGGGCATTGTTGGGTATATGATGGGGTCATGTAGTCTGGGGGTGGTGGGGGTGATATAATGGTAGGGTATGAGGAGTGATGAGGTAATGGGCATTGTGGGGTATATGATGGGGTCATGTAGTCTGGAGATGGTGGGGGTGATATAATGGTAGGGTATGAGGAGTGATGAGGTAATGGGCATTGTTGGGTATATGATGGGGTCATGTAGTCTGGAGATGATGGGGGTGATATAATGGTAGGGTATGAGGAGTGATGAGGTAATGGGCATTGTTGGGTATATGATGGGGTCATGTAGTCTGGGGGTGGTGGGGGTGATATAATGGTAGGGTATGAGGAGTGATGAGGTAATGGGCATTGTGGGGTATATGATGGGGTCATGTAGTCTGGAGATGATGGGGGTGATATAATGGTAGGCTATGAGGAGTGATGAGGTAATGGGCATTGTGGGGTATATGAGAGGGTCATGAATTATGGGGGTTCCTGGACTTGTGCCGCCCGCTGTGTGAGGCGCCTCGTCTGGATGACCTCTCTCCTTCTCTTCTGTTGGCAGGATCTTGGCTGATATGAAGCTCCGGGATCCTGGATTTCCTGACGTGTCTCACGGGATCCTCATCCATAAAGTGATCATGGGATCGCCCGCTCACCAGTGAGTGCCATGACCTACATATATACATGTAGCGGGCCGTGAGCTCTGACCTCTGCTGTCTCCTCAGGGCTGGGCTGAAGGCCGGAGACATCATCCTGGAGATTAATTCCCAGGCGGCAGCCGCTGCAGAAGACGTCTTTGATGCTGTGAACTCTGAGACGAAGCTTTCCATGATGATCCGCCGCGGCTATGAGACCCTGATGGTGAATGTCATCCCGGAGCCGGTGGAGTGAGCGCCTGCCCCATGAGGGGAACATACCAGCTCCGCGTCCCCCTGTCTGCCCACGTGGACCTCGCCTGCTCTCCTGGGGCGGCCTCGGATCGTATGTCCTGCGGCTCTTAGGACTGGAGGGGGGATATTGAGGTTCACTGCCCGCAGGTCCTGATATCAGTCACATAACACAGGACGCTACCATCTGGGACTTCCCCCGTGTCACTGTCCTATATTCCAGGTCCGCACCAACATGTCACTTATGTGGGAGACCCCTTTAATTATAATTGTTAAGCTGATCTCACTTGTGTGTGACTTATTATGAATGGTTTATATCAGGCTGGATGAGGTCATGTCCTGCTGGGTGTAATACCTGCTTCTGTCCTGAAGGGGTACCGTTTCTCTACCTCCTGGTAATGGGCTATGCACCATACGGAGATAAGTATGTGCTCCCCCCCCCCCCCTCCACATTACACTACAGGGGCTCTTATGACGTCCCATTATAAATCCAGAGACCTTAATATGGGGCTGTTCCCCCTTTGCAGTAAAACATCTGCGACTCTTCTGGGGTTTTCTACAAGATTTTGGGGTCTCTGGGAATTTTTACCATTCATCCAGAAGATCGTTTGTGAGGTCAGACACTGATGTTGGGGGAGGGGGCCGGGCTTGTAATCTCCGTCCTAGTTCATCATAAAGGTGCTGCATGGGGTTGAGGTCAGGACTGTGCGGCCGGTCAAGATCTTCTACACCAAACTCCACCAGCTGACCGTGTCTTAATGGAGCTTGTACAGTGCTTGGTGATGACGGCATGGGGGCCGAGCCGCTTCATGTCACCCCATGAAGCGCCCAGGCACAGTTTTGAGTTTACGTTCAGCACACAAGACATTTAGGACAGTTGCAGCTTCCAACTTTGTGGTAACAGTTTGGGGAGGGCCCTCATACATCTCCTGTAGATACAATGTGTAGGTGTCCCAATACTTTTCTCCATGCAGTGTATATTTATTACTGTGCCGGGGCCTAGACTCCAATAAAGCTGATAGTAAAGTAGCCGGCTCCACAACAGACCCAATAATGGCTGATGTTTTTTTTTGTTGTCTGATCTACGGTCAGTTGGAATAAATTGTCATACTTACGTCTTCCAACTGCTTGATGGCGGCGATGTCAGGACGTTTACTAAGTGTAGGGTGCCGATTCCCGGTCCGGAACTCCAAGTCTCCGCAGAACCCTGATTGAGAACGTCCTGTATGTAGGCGTATTATGTAGAGAGACGTCCCGCGCGTAGGCGTGTTATGTAGAGAAGCGTCCCACGCATTATGTAGAGACGCGTCCCACGCGTTATGTAGAGAGACGTCCCGCGCGTTATGTAGAGAGACGTCCCGCGCGTTACGTAGAGAGACGTCCCGCGCGTAGGCGTGTTACGTAGAGAGACGTCCCGCACGTGGGCGTGTTATGTAGAGAGGCGTCCCGCGAGTGGGCGTGTTATGTAGAGAAGCGTCCCACGCATTATGTAGAGAAGCGTCCCACGCGTTACGTAGAGACGCGTCCCACGCGTTACGTAGAGAGACGTCCCGCGCGTTACGTAGAGAGACGTCCCGCGCGTTACGTAGAGAGACGTCCCGCGCGTTACGTAGAGAGACGTCCCGCGCGTAGGCGTGTTACGTAGAGAGACGTCCCGCGCGTAGGCGTGTTACGTAGAGAGACGTCCCGCGCGTGGGCGTGTTATGCAGAGGCGTCCCGCGCGTGGGCGTGTTATGTAGAGGCGTCCCGCGCGTGGGCGTGTTATGTAGAGAAGCGTCCCACGCATTATGTAGAGAGGCGTCCCACGCATTATGTAGAGGCGTCCCGCGTGTGGGTGTATTACATGATTTATAGGTGTATGAGGTGATACCTCCACCTGCCTACTAAACATTTGATGACATTAGGTGCAATAAACGTCCGACTCCCCAGTTCAATATAGAAGAATTTATGAGAGAAACCATCACAACTTCTTGTAGCAAAAATAAGAGGAGGTTTGTGTGAGGAGCAGGACATGTGACTGAACGTAGACATGGGAGGACGATCAGAGGGGTCTTATTGGCATCCATGGATGTGCGGCGTCTGGCGTGTAGGACACGAGTGACTGGTCCATGTCCGTATTGATGTTGTTAAGCGGTCTGCAGCACATGGAATGTTCTCAGGACATGGGAGGAACAGCTGTAGGGACTGGTTCTGAAGAGATGATGAGGGTCCAGGAGGAACATCTGAAGGCCATGGTACAGTTCACAGCCACTAGGTGGACATCAGTCAGAAGAAGCAGCTGATATGATGCAGTGTGGGGTTCACATACATTCGTTCCCTGTGCACCAGAACATCAACAACTTGACTGACATAGAGAGGAAGGCGTTGTCTATTCCAGCACTGAAGCCTCCATTACTTGGTGACACTAGGTGGTGGACACCCACATCACCAGCCCTCAGCAGTGGCAAAATTGTATTTGAGTCGGAGCTCCCCCGGCAAAGTTCTGGATGATGCTTACGGGAGGTGATGGAACCTTCTTCGAGGCGTTAAAGGATCTGGTTGTTAAGCTGCCCCCTGTACTGTTCAAACCGCTTGTTCGCTTCTTCACTGAGTGCGTCCCCTGAAACAACACAATGGTGATACAAGCAATGTGAAGCGCAGCTGAAGGAACCCGAGTGTATGCTGCCCATCACCTATATCACACTAAAGAGGAGAGACATATACGGTGCTCGTGTGGTTAACCTCAGCTGTGAGATCACGCTAGGAATCTGCAGTCGTGCACCGCCGGCGCCAGAACTTGGTAAGGTCACAATGTGGGCAGCTCAATCTCTACGATGGCAATCTCACCTCCAATGGCTCATACAAGTCACTACAGAAGGATGTCCTGATAAGGTTTGGTAACTAGAGTGTGAGCCACCGGTGTCAGGGACGGCGGCGGGAAGCATTCTGCAGGCCCCTGCCTCCTCCTTACATGGATGACTGAGCCTTCGGTAACATTGTGACGTGGATGAAGTGGGGACCATGTGGATCTGCTCTATGGAGAGGCCACTTGTGTGATTGTCTTCAGCATTGCTGGTGGTTGTGGGTGATGCAAAGATTTATGTCACCTCCACCCTCCATGTATAACTGGTGGAGCTATCGACATGTATGTGAGGTTTACAACTTTATTTTTGGGTCTTCTGGGAGAAATGAGTCAATTGCCTTGAATAATAGGAATCCCCTCGCGGGTCACCTGCAGGGGCAAATTCTTTTTCTGGGAAATGCTAATGATCATATTTATAAGATGATTCTGGAAGCTAAATCTGTTTAGACTTGTAGGGTCGAACTTGTCAGCAGCATTGGCCCGGAGGCCACACGTCAGGCACTGTAACAAAAAGTCAGAAGTGGAGCATCGCATCATTCGGTCTGGGGTCTGCCTCACTTCACCACCTATGTAACCTTATCCTCTGCACTTGTTCCATATTTCTGAGGACAGTGGAGGTATTACCTATAGCAACCAAGTCACAGCTTCCATTTTCTAGTCTGTGATTGGCTGCTTTGTGTCGCCTCCACGCAACTCACATCCATAGATTTCATCCCCATGTGACCCATCTGCTACCTGAGTGCTCACCTATATGACAGTTGTGTATCCAGATTCGGTGCCCATCATATTTGCAGTTACATTTCATGGCGTTGTTGGTGAAGTCACTCTCTGCCACTTCAAAATTTGGGTTGATGACAACCTTATGAATAAAGCGATAGAGATACACAGATGAGAATGTCACATAATAAATCTAAACATCTGGTCGTCACAGTCAACCCAGTCACTACAGAGAATTGTCCTACAGGAGAAGGTTAGGAGAGGATCAGTACAGAGAACTGTCCTCTAGGAGAAGGTTAGGAGAGGATCACTACAGGGAACTGTCCTCCAGGAGAAGGTTAGGAGAGGATCACTACCGAGAACTGTCCTCCGGGAGAAGGTTAGGAGAAGATCACTACCGAGAACTGTCCTCCGGGAGAAGGTTAGGAGAACATCACTACCGAGAACTGTCCTCCGGGAGAAGGTTAGGAGAAGATCACTACCGAGAACTGTCCTCCGGGAGAAGGTTAGGAGAACATCACTACCGAGAACTGTCCTCCTAGGAGAAGGTTAGAAGAGGGTCACGGCAGAGAACCGTCCCCCAGGAGAAGATTAGAAGAGGATCACAAAAGAGAACCGTCCCCTAGGAGAGGATCACTACAGAGAACTGTCCTCCAGAAGAGGATCACTACAGGGAACTGTCCTCCGGGAGAGGGTCACTACAGAGAACTGTCCTCTAGGAGAAGGTTAGAAGAGGATCACTACAGAGAACTGTCCTCCAGGACAGGATCACTACAGAGAACTGTCCTCCAGGAGAAGGTTAGGAGAGGATCACTACAGAGAACTGTCCTCTAGGAGAGGATAACTACAGAGAACTGTCCTCCAGGAGAGGATCACTACAGGGAACTGTCCTCCAGGAGCGGATTACTGCAGAGAACTGTCCTCTAGGAGGTTAGGAGAGGATCACTACAGAGAACTTTCCTCTAGGAGAGGATCACTACAGAGAACTGTCCCTCAGGAGAAGGTTAGGAGCGGGTTACTACAGGGAACTGTCCTCTAGGAGAGGATCACTACAAAGAACTGTCCTCCAGGAGAAGGTTAGGAGAGGGTGACTACAGAGAACTGTCCTCTAGGAGAGGATCACTACAGAGAACTGTGCTCCTGGAGAGGATCACTACAGAGAACTGTCCTCCAGGAGAAGGTTAGGAGAGGATCACTACAGAGAACTGTCCTCAAGGAAAGGATCACTACAGAGAACTGTCCTCCAGGAGAGGATCACTACAGGGATCTGTCCTCCAGTAGAGGGTTACTACAGGGAACTGTCCTCCAGGAGCTGATTACTGCAGAGAACTGTCCTCTAGGAGAAGGTTAGGAGAGGATCACTACAGAGAACTGTCCTCCGGGAGACGGTTAGGAGAGGGTCACTACAGAGAACTGTCCTCCGGGAGACGGTTAGGAGAGGGTCACTACAGAGAACTGTCCTCCAGGAGAAGGTTAGGAGAGGATCACTACAGAGAACTTTCCTCTAGGAGAGGATCACTACAGAGAACTGTCCCTCAGGAGAAGGTTAGGAGCGGGTTACTACAGAGAACTGTCCTCCAGGAGAAGGTTAGGAGAGGGTGACTACAGAGAACTGTCCTCCAGGAGAAGGTTAGGAGAGGGTTACTACAGGGAACTGTCCTCTAGGAGAGGATCACTACAGAGAACTGCCTCCAGGAGAGGATCACTACAGAGAACTGTCCTCCAGGAGAGGGTTACTACAGGGAACTGTCCTCCAGGAGAGGGTTACTACAGGGAACTGTCCTCCAGGAGAGGGTTACTACAGGGAACTGTCCTCTAGGAGAGGATCACTAGAGAGAACTGTCCCCCAGGAGAGGGTTACTACAGAGAATTGTCCACTAGGAGAGGATCACTACAGAGAACTGTCCTCTAGGAGAAGGTTAGGAGCGGTTTACTACAGAGAACTGTCCTCTAGGAGAGGATTACTACAGAGAACTGTCCTCCAGGAGAAGGTTAGGAGAGAATCACTACAGAGAACTTTCATCCAGGAGGTTAGTAGAGGATCACAACAGAGAATTGTCCTCCAGGAGAATGTTAGGAGAGGATCACTACAGAGAACTGTCCTCTAGGAGAGGATCACTACAGAGAACTGTCCTCTAGGAGAGGATCACTACAGAGAACTGTCCTCCAGGAGAGGGTTACTACAAGGAACTGTCCTGCAGGAGAAGGTTAGGAGAGGATTACTACAGAGAACTGTCCTCCAGGAGGATAGGAGAGGATCACTACAGAGAACTGTCCTCCAGGAGAAGGTTAGGAGAGGGTGACTACAGAGAACTGTCCTCCAGGAGAAGGTTAGGAGAGGGTTACTACAGGGAACTGTCCTCTAGGAGAGGATCACTACAGAGAACTGTCCTCTAGGAGAGGATCACTACAGAGAACTTTCCTCCAAAAGGTTAGGAGAGGATTACTACAGAGAACTTTCCTCTAGGAGAGGATCACTACAGAGAACTGTCCTCTAGGAGAGGGTTACTACAGAGAACGGCCTCCAGGAGAGGGTTACTACAAGGAACAGTCCTCCAGGAGAGGATCACTACAGAGAATTGTCCTCCAGGAGAGGATCACTACAGAGAACTGTTCTCTAGGAGAGGATCACTACAGAGAACTTTCCTCCAAGAGGTTAGGAGAGGATTACTACAGGGAACTGTCCTCTAGGAGAGGGTTACTATAAAGAACTGTCCTCTAGCAAAGGAACAATACAGGGACCTGTCCTCTAGGAGAAGGTTAGGTGAGGATCACTACAGAGAACTGTCCTCTAGGAGAGGATCACTACAGAGAACTTTCCTCCAAAAGGTTAGGAGAGGATCACTACAGAGAACTGACCTCCAGGAGAAGGTTAGGAGAGGGTCACTACAGAGAACTGTCCTCTAGGAGAGGATCACTACAGAGAACTTTCCTCCAAAAGGTTAGGAGAGGATCACTACAGGGAACTGTCCTCTAGGAGAAGGTTAGGAGAGGATTACTACAGGGAACTGTCCTCTAGGAGAGGATCACTACAGAGAACTGTCCTCCAGGAGAGGTTCACTACGGAGAACTGTCCTCCAGGAGAAGGTTAGGAGAGGATCACTACAGAGAACTGTCCTCTAGGAGAAGGTTAGGAGAGGATTACTACAGGGAACTGTCCTCCAGGAGGTTAGGAGAGGATCACAACAGAGAATTGTCCTCCAGGAGAAGGTTAGGAGAGGATCACTACAGAGAACTGTCCTCCAGGAGAAGGTTAGGAGAGGATCACTACAGAGAACTGTCCTCTAGGAGAGGATAACTACAGAGAACTGTCCTCCAGGAGAGGATCACTACAGGGATCTGTCCTCCAGTAGAGGGTTACTACAGGGAACTGTCCTCCAGGAGCGGATTACTGCAGAGAACTGTCCTCTAGGAGGTTAGGAGAGGATCACTACAGAGAACTTTCCTCTAGGAGAGGATCACTACAGAGAACTGTCCCTCAGGAGAAGGTTAGGAGCGGGTTACTACAGGGAACTGTCCTCTAGGAGAGGATCACTACAAAGAACTGTCCTCCAGGAGAAGGTTAGGAGAGGGTGACTACAGAGAACTGTCCTCTAGGAGAGGATCACTGCAGGGAACTGTCCTCTAGGAGAGGGTTACTATAAAGAACTGTCCTCTGCGAGAGGATCACTACAGAGAACTGTTCTCTAGGAGAGGATCACTACAGGGAACTGTCCTCCTGGAGAAGGTTAGGAGAGGGTCACTACAGAGAACTGTCCTCTAGGAGAGGATCACTACAGAGAACGGCCTCCAGGAGAGGGTTACTACAAAGAACTGTCCTCTAGGAGAGGATCACTACAGAGAACTGTCCTCTAGGAGAGGATCACTACAGAGAACTGTTCTCCAGGAGAGGATCACTACAGAGAACTGTCCTCCAGGAGAGGGTCACTACAGAGAACTGTCCTCTAGGAGAGGATCACTACAGAGAACTTTCCTCCAAGAGGTTAGGAGAGGATTACTACAGGGAACTGTCCTCTAGGAGAGGATCACTACAGAGAACTGTCCTCCAGGAGAGGATCACTACAGAGAACTGTCCTCCAGGAGAAGGTTAGGAGTGAGTTACTGCAGAGAACTGTCCTCTAGGAGAGGATCACTACAGAGAACTGTCCTCCAGGAGAGGATCACTACAGGGAACTGTCCTCCAGGAGAAGGTTAGGAGAGGATCACTACAAAGAACTGTCCTCCAGGAGGTTAGGAGAGGATCACAACAGAGAATTGTCCTCCAGGAGGTTAGGAGCGGGTTACTACAGAGAACTGTCCTCCTCGAGAAGGTTAGGAGAGGATCACTACAGAGAACTGTCCTCCAGGAGAAGGTTAGGAGCGGGTTACTACAGAGAACTGTCCTCTAGGAGAGGATTACTACAGAGAACTGTCCTCTAGGAGAGGGTTACTATAAAGAACTGTCCTCTAGGAGAGGATCACTACAGAGAACTGTCCTCCAGGAGAATGTTAGGAGAGGGTGACTACAGAGAACTGTCCTCCAGGAGAAGGTTAGGAGAGGGTTACTACAGGGAACTGTCCTCCAGGAGAGGATCACTACAGAGAACTGTCCTCTAGGAGAGGGTTACTATAAAGAACTGTCCTCTAGGAGAGGGTTACTATAAAGAACTGTCCTCTAGGAGAGGATCACTACAGAGAACTGTCCTCCAGGAGAAGGTTAGGAGAGGATCACTACAGAGAACTGTCCTCCAGGAGAAGGTTAGGAGAGGATTACTACAGAGAACTTTCCTCTAGGAGAGGATTACTACAGGGAACTGTCCTCTAGGAGAGGGTTACTACAGAGAACTGTCCTCCAGGAGAGGGTTACTACAAGGAACTGTCCTCCAGGAGGTTAGGAGAGGGTCACTACAGAGAACTGTTCTCTAGGAGAGGATCACTACAGAGAACTGTCCTCCAGGAGAGGATCACTACAGAGAACTGTCCTCCAGGAGAGGGTTACTACAAGGAACTGTCCTCCAGGAGGTTAGGAGAGGATCACTACAAAGAACTGTCCTCCAGGAGGTTAGGAGAGGATCACAACAGAGAATTGTCCTCCAGGAGGTTAGGAGCGGGTTACTACAGAGAACTGTCCTCCTCGAGAAGGTTAGGAGAGGATCACTACAGAGAACTGTCCTCCAGGAGAAGGTTAGGAGCGGGTTACTACAGAGAACTGTCCTCTAGGAGAGGATTACTACAGAGAACTGTCCTCTAGGAGAGGGTTACTATAAAGAACTGTCCTCTAGGAGAGGATCACTACAGAGAACTGTCCTCCAGGAGAATGTTAGGAGAGGGTGACTACAGAGAACTGTCCTCCAGGAGAAGGTTAGGAGAGGGTTACTACAGAGAACTGTCCTCTAGGAGAGGATCACTACAGGGAACTGTCCTCCTGGAGAAGGTTAGGAGAGGATCACTACAGAAAACTGCCTCCAGGAGAGCATCACTACAGAGAACTGTCCTCCTGGAGAGGATCACTACGGAGAACTGTCCTCCACGAGAAGGTTAGGAGAGGATTACTACAGGGAACGGTCCTCTAGGAGAGGGTTACTACAGAGAACTGTCCTCCAGGAGAGGGTCACTACAGAGAACTGTTCTCTAGGAGAGGATCACTACAGAGAACTGTCCTCCAGGAGAGGATCACTACAGAGAACTGTCCTCCAGGAGAGGATCACTACAGAGAACTGTCCTCCAGGAGAGGGTTACTACAAGGAACTGTCCTCCAGGAGGTTAGGAGAGGGTCACTACAGAGAACTGTTCTCTAGGAGAGGATCACTACAGAGAACTTTCCTCCGGGAGAAGGTTACTATAAAGAACTGTCCTCTAGCAAAGGATCATTACAGGGACCTGTCCTCTAGGAGAAGGTTAGGAGAGGGTTACTACAGGGAACTGTCCTCTAGGAGAGGGTTACTACAGAGAACTGTCCTCTAGGAGAGGGTTACTACAGAGAACTGTCCTCCAGGAGAAGGTTAATAGAGGATCACTACAGAGAACTGTCCTCTAGGAGAGGATCACTACAGAGAACTGTCCTCTAGGAGAGGATCACTACAGGGAACTGTCCTCCTGGAGAAGGTTAGGAGAGGGTCACTACAGAGAACTGTCCTCTAGGAGAGGATCACTACAGAGAACTGCCTCCAGGAGAGGATCACTACAGAGAACTGTCCTCCTGGAGAGGATCACTACGGAGAACTGTCCTCCAGGAGAAGGTTAGGAGAGGATCACTACAGAGAACTGTCCTCTAGGAGAAGGTTAGGAGAGGATTACTACAGGGAACTGTCCTCTAGGAGGTTAGGAGAGGATCACAACAGAGAATTGTCCTCCAGGAGAAGGTTAGGAGAGGATCACTACAGAGAACTGTCCTCTAGGAGAGGATCACTACAGAGAACTGTCCTCCTGGAGAAGGTTAGGAGAGGATCACTACAGAGAATTGTCCTCCAGGAGAAGGTTAGGAGAGGATCACTACAGAGAACTTTCCTCCAAGAGGTTAGGAGAGGATCACTACAGAGAACTGTCCTCTAGGAGAATGTTAGGAGAGGGTTACTATAAAGAACTGTCCTCTAGCAAAGGATCACTACAGAGAACTGTCCTCTAGGAGAGAATCACTACAGAGAACTTTCCTCCAAAAGGTTAGGAGAGGATTACTACAGGGAACTGTCCTCTAGGAGAGGGTTACTATAAAAAACTGTCCTCTAGGAGAGGATCACTACAGAGAACTTTCCTCCAAAAGGTTAGGAGAGGATCACTACAGAGAACTGACCTCCAGGAGAAGGTTAGGAGAGGATCACTACAGAGAACTGTCCTCTAGGAGAGGATCACTACAGAGAACTTTCCTCCAAAAGGTTAGGAGAGGATTACTACAGGGAACTGTCCTCTAGGAGAATGCTAGGAGAGGGTTACTATAAAGAACTGTCCTCTAGGAGAGGATCACTACAGAGAACTGTCCTCCAGGAGACGGTTAGGAGAGGATCACTACAGAGAACTGACCTCTAGGAGAGGATCACTACAGAGAACTTTCCTCCAAGAGGTTAGGAGAGGGTTACTACAGAGAACTGTCCTCTAGGAGAAAGTTAGGAGAGGGTTACGATAAAGAACTGTCCTCCAGGAAAGGATCACTACAGAGAACTGTCCTCCAGGAGGTTAGGAGAGGATCACTACAGGGAACTGTCCTCTAGGAGAGGATCACTACAGAGAACTTTCCTCCAAAAGGTTAGGAGAGGATCACTACAGAGAACTGTCCTCTAGGAGAGGGTTACTATAAAGAACTGTCCTCTAGTAGAGGATCACTACAGAGAACTGTCCTCCAGGAGAAGGTTAGAAGAGGATCACTACAGAGAACTGTCCTCTAGGAGAAGGTTAGGAGAGGATTACTACAGGGAACTGTCCTCTAGGAGAGGGTTACTACAGAGAACTGTCCTCCAGGAGAAGGTTAGGAGAGGGTTACTACAGAGAACTGTCCTCCAGGAGAAGGTTAGGAGAGGATTACTACAGGGAACTGTCCTCTAGGAGAGAATCACTACAGAGAACTGTCCTCCAGGAGGTTAGGAGAGGATCACTACAAAGAACTGTCCTCCAGGAGGTTAGGAGAGGATCACAACAGAGAATTGTCCTCCAGGAGAAGGTTAGGAGAGGATCACTACAGAGAACTGTCCTCTAGGAGAGGATCACTACAGAGAACTGTCCTCCTGGAGAAGGTTAGGAGAGGATCACTACAGAGAACTGTCCTCTAGGAGAGGATCACTACAGAGAACTGTCCTCCAGGAGAAGGTTAGGAGAGGATCACTACAGAGAACTGTCCTCCAGGAGAAGGTTAGGAGAGGATCACTACAGAGAACTGTCCTCCAGGACAGGATCACTACAGGGAACTGTCCCCCAGGAGAAGGTTAGGAGCGGTTTACTACAGAGAACTGTCCTCTAGGAGAGGATTACTACAGAGAACTGTCCTCCAGGAGAAGGTTAGGAGAGGGTTACTACAGAGAACTGTCCTCCAGGAGAATGTTAGGAGAGGGTGACTACAGAGAACTGTCCTCCAGGAGAAGGTTAGGAGAGGGTTACTACAGGGAACTGTCCTCTAGGAGAGGATCACTACAGAGAACTGTCCTCCTGGAGAAGGTTAGGAGAGGATCACTACAGAGAACTGTCCTCCAGGAGAAGGTTAGGAGAGGATCACTACAGAGAACTTTCCTCCAAGAGGTTAGGAGAGGATCACTACAGAGAACTGTCCTCTAGGAGAATGTTAGGAGAGGGTTACTATAAAGAACTGTCCTCTAGCAAAGGATCACTACAGAGAACTGTCCTCTAGGAGAGGATCACTACAGAGAACTTTCCTCCAAAAGGTTAGGAGAGGATTACTACAGGGAACTGTCCTCTAGGAGAATGCTAGGAGAGGGTTACTATAAAGAACTGTCCTCTAGGAGAGGATCACTACAGAGAACTGTCCTCTAGGAGACGGTTAGGAGAGGATCACTACAGAGAACTGACCTCTAGGAGAGGATCACTACAGAGAACTTTCCTCCAAGAGGTTAGGAGAGGATCACTACAGAGAACTGTCCTCTAGGAGAGGGTTACTATAAAGAACTGTCCTCTAGTAGAGGATCACTACAGAGAACTGTCCTCCAGGAGAAGGTTAGAAGAGGATCACTACAGAGAACTGTCCTCTAGGAGAAGGTTAGGAGAGGATTACTACAGAGAACTGTCCTCTAGGAGAGGATCACTACAGAGAACGGCCTCCAGGAGAGGGTTACTACAAGGAACAGTCCTCCAGGAGAGGATCACTACAGAGAACTGTTCTCTAGGAGAGGATCACTACAGAGAACTGTCCTCTAGGAGAGGATCACTACAGAGAACTGTCCTCCAGGAGAGGATCACTACAGAGAACTGTTCTCTAGGACAGGATCACTACAGAGAACTGTCCTCTAGGAGAGGATCACTACAGAGAACTGTCCTCCAGGAGAAGGTTAGAAGAGGATCACTACAGAGAACTGTCCTCTAGGAGAAGGTTAGGAGAGGATTACTACAGAGAACTGTCCTCTAGGAGAGGATCACTACAGAGAACGGCCTCCAGGAGAGGGTTACTACAAGGAACAGTCCTCCAGGAGAGGATCACTACAGAGAACTGTTCTCTAGGACAGGATCACTACAGAGAACTGTCCTCTAGGAGAGGATCACTACAGAGAACAGTCCTCTAGGAGAGGATCACTACAGAGAACTGTCCTCTAGGAGAGGATCACTACAGAGAACTTTCCTCCAAGAGGTTAGGAGAGGATCACTACAGAGAACTGTCCTCCAGGAGAAGGTTACTATAAAGAACTGTCCTCTAGCAAAGGATCATTACAGGGACCTGTCCTCTAGGAGAAGGTTAGGAGAGGATCACTACAGAGAACTGTCCTCTAGGAGAGGGTTACTATAAAGAACTGTCCTCTAGCAAAGGATCACTACAGGGACCTGTCCTCTAGGAGAAGGTTAGGTGAGGATCACTACAGAGAACTGTCCTCTAGGAGAGGATCACTACAGTGAACTGTCCTCCAGGAGAGGATCACTACAGGGAACTGTCCTCCAGGAGAGGATCACTACAGGGAACTGTCCTCCAGGAGAGGATCACTACAGGGAACTGTCCTCCAGGAGAGGATCACTACAGAGAACTGTCCTCCAGGAGAGGATCACTACAGAGAACTGTCCTCCAGGAGAGGATCACTACAGAGAACTGTCCTCCAGGACAGGATCACTACAGAGAACTGTCCTCCAGGAGAGGATCACTACAGAGAACTGTCCTCCAGGAGAGGATCACTACAGAGAACTGTCCTCTAAAAGGTTAGGAGAGGGTTACTACAGAGAACTGTAGTAACCCTCTCCTAACCTTTTGGAGGACAGTTCTCTGTAGTAACCCTCTCCTAACCTTTTGGAGGACAGTCTCTGTAGTAACCCTCTCCTAACCTTTTGGAGGACAGAGACTGTCCTCCAAAAGGTTAGGAGAGGATTACTACAGTGAACTGTCCTCTAGGAGAGGGTTACTATAAAGAACTGTCCTCTAGGAGAGGATCACTACAGAGATCTGTCCTCCAGGAGATGGTTAGGAGAGGGTGACTACAGAGAATTGTCCTCCAGGAGAAGGTTAGGAGAGGATCACTACAGAGAACTGTCCTCTAGGAGAGGATCACTACAGAGAACTGTCCTCCTGGAGAAGGTTAGGAGAGGATCACTACAGAGAACTGTCCTCCAGGAGAAGGTTAGGAGAGGATCACTACAGAGAACTGTCCTCTAGGAGAGGATCACTACAGAGAACTGTCCTCCTGGAGAAGGTTAGGAGAGGATCACTACAGAGAACTGTCCTCTAGGAGAGGATCACTACAGAGAACTGTCCTCCAGGAGAAGGTTAGGAGCGGGTTACTACAGAGAATTGTCCTCCAGGAGAAGGTTAGGAAAGGATCACTACAGAGAACTTTCCTCCAAGAGGTTAGGAGAGGATCACTACAGAGAACTGTCCTCTAGGAGAATGTTAGGAGAGGGTTACTATAAAGAACTGTCCTCTAGCAAAGGATCACTACAGAGAACTGTCCTCTAGGAGAGGATCACTACAGAGAACTTTCCTCCAAAAGGTTAGGAGAGGATTACTACAGGGAACTGTCCTCTAGGAGAGGGTTACTATAAAGAACTGTCCTCTAGGAGAGGATCACTACAGAGAACTTTCCTCTAGGAGAGGATCACTACAGAGAACTTTCCTCCAAAAGGTTAGGAGAGGATCACTACAGAGAACTGACCTCCAGGAGAAGGTTAGGAGAGGATCACTACAGAGAACTGTCCTCTAGGAGAGGATTACTACAGAGAACTGTCCTCTAGGAGAGGATCACTACAGAGAACTGTCCTCTAGGAGAGGATCACTACAGAGAACTGTCCTCTAGGAGAGGATCACTACAGAGAACTGTCCTCTAGGAGAGGATCACTACAGAGAACTGTCCTCCTGGAGAAGGTTAGGAGAGGGTCACTACAGAGAACTGTCCTCTAGGAGAGGATCACTACAGAGAACTGCCTCCAGGAGAGGATCACTACAGAGAACTGTCCTCCTGGAGAGGATCACTACGGAGAACTGTCCTCCAGGAGAAGGTTAGGAGAGGATCACTACAGAGAACTGTCCTCTAGGAGAGGGTTACTACAGAGAACTGTCCTCCAGGAGAAGGTTAGGAGAGGATCACTACAGAGAACTGTCCTCTAGGAGAGGGTTACTACAGAGAACTGTCCTCCAGGAGAAGGTTAGGAGAGGGTCACTACAGAGAACTGTCCTCTAGGAGAGGATCACTACAGAGAACGGCCTCCAGGAGAGGGTTACTACAAGGAACAGTCCTCCAGGAGAGGATCACTACAGAGAACTGTTCTCTAGGAGAGGATCACTACAGAGAACTGTCCTCCAGGAGAGGATCACTACAGAGAACTGTTCTCTAGGAGAGGATCACTACAGAGAACTGTCCTCCAGGAGGTTAGGAGAGGATCACAACAGAGAATTGTCCTCCAGGAGAAGGTTAGGAGAGGGTTACTACAGGGAACTGTCCTCTAGGAGAGGATCACTACAGAGAACTGTCCTCCAGGAGGTTAGGAGAGGATCACAACAGAGAATTGTCCTCCAGGAGAAGGTTAGGAGAGGGTTACTACAGGGAACTGTCCTCTAGGAGAGGATCACTGCAGGGAACTGTCCTCTAGGAGAGGATCACTACAGAGAACTTTCCTCCAAGAGGTTAGGAGAGGGTTACTACAGAGAACTGTCCTCTAGGAGAATGTTAGGAGAGGGTTACTATAAAGAACTGTCCTCCAGGAAAGGATCACTACAGAGAACTGTCCTCTGGGAGAGGATCACTACAGAGAACTTTCCTCCAAAAGGTTAGGAGAGGGTTACTACAGAGAACTGTCCTCCAGGAGAGGATCACTACAGGGAACTGTCCCCCAGGAGAAGGTTAGGAGCGGTTTACTACAGAGAACTGTCCTCTAGGAGAGGATTACTACAGAGAACTGTCCTCCAGGAGAAGGTTAGGAGAGGGTTACTACAGAGAACTGTCCTCCAGGAGAAGGTTAGGAGAGAGTTACTACAGAGAACTGTCCTCCAGGAGAAGGTTAGGAGAGGGTTACTACAGGGAACTGTCCTCTAGGAGAGGATCACTACAGAGAACTGTCCTCCAGGAGAAGGTTAGGAGAGGATCACTACAGAGAACTGTCCTCTAGGAGAGGATCACTACAGAGAACTGTCCTCCTGGAGAAGGTTAGGAGAGGATCACTACAGAGAACTGTCCTCCAGGAGAATGTTAGGAGAGGGTGACTACAGAGAACTGTCCTCCAGGAGAAGGTTAGGAGAGGGTTACTACAGGGAACTGTCCTCCAGGAGAGGATCACTACAGAGAACTGTCCTCTAGGAGAGGGTTACTATAAAGAACTGTCCTCTAGGAGAGGGTTACTATAAAGAACTGTCCTCTAGGAGAGGATCACTACAGAGAACTGTCCTCCAGGAGAAGGTTAGGAGAGGATCACTACAGAGAACTGTCCTCCAGGAGAAGGTTAGGAGAGGATTACTACAGAGAACTTTCCTCTAGGAGAGGATTACTACAGGGAACTGTCCTCTAGGAGAGGGTTACTACAGAGAACTGTCCTCCAGGAGAGGGTTACTACAAGGAACTGTCCTCCAGGAGGTTAGGAGAGGGTCACTACAGAGAACTGTTCTCTAGGAGAGGATCACTACAGAGAACTGTCCTCCAGGAGAGGATCACTACAGAGAACTGTCCTCCAGGAGAGGGTTACTACAAGGAACTGTCCTCCAGGAGGTTAGGAGAGGATCACTACAAAGAACTGTCCTCCAGGAGGTTAGGAGAGGATCACAACAGAGAATTGTCCTCCAGGAGGTTAGGAGCGGGTTACTACAGAGAACTGTCCTCCAGGAGAAGGTTAGGAGCGGGTTACTACAGAGAACTGTCCTCTAGGAGAGGATTACTACAGAGAACTGTCCTCTAGGAGAGGGTTACTATAAAGAACTGTCCTCTAGGAGAGGATCACTACAGAGAACTGTCCTCCAGGAGAATGTTAGGAGAGGGTGACTACAGAGAACTGTCCTCCAGGAGAAGGTTAGGAGAGGGTTACTACAGAGAACTGTCCTCTAGGAGAGGATCACTACAGGGAACTGTCCTCCTGGAGAAGGTTAGGAGAGGATCACTACAGAAAACTGCCTCCAGGAGAGCATCACTACAGAGAACTGTCCTCCTGGAGAGGATCACTACGGAGAACTGTCCTCCACGAGAAGGTTAGGAGAGGATTACTACAGGGAACGGTCCTCTAGGAGAGGGTTACTACAGAGAACTGTCCTCCAGGAGAGGGTCACTACAGAGAACTGTTCTCTAGGAGAGGATCACTACAGAGAACTGTCCTCCAGGAGAGGATCACTACAGAGAACTGTCCTCCAGGAGAGGATCACTACAGAGAACTGTCCTCCAGGAGAGGGTTACTACAAGGAACTGTCCTCCAGGAGGTTAGGAGAGGGTCACTACAGAGAACTGTTCTCTAGGAGAGGATCACTACAGAGAACTTTCCTCCAAGAGGTTAGGAGAGGATTACTACAGGGAACTGTCCTCTAGGAGAGGATCACTACAGAGAACTGTCCTCCGGGAGAAGGTTACTATAAAGAACTGTCCTCTAGCAAAGGATCATTACAGGGACCTGTCCTCTAGGAGAAGGTTAGGAGAGGGTTACTACAGGGAACTGTCCTCTAGGAGAGGGTTACTACAGAGAACTGTCCTCTAGGAGAGGGTTACTACAGAGAACTGTCCTCCAGGAGAAGGTTAATAGAGGATCACTACAGAGAACTGTCCTCTAGGAGAGGATCACTACAGAGAACTGTCCTCTAGGAGAGGATCACTACAGGGAACTGTCCTCCTGGAGAAGGTTAGGAGAGGGTCACTACAGAGAACTGTCCTCTAGGAGAGGATCACTACAGAGAACTGTCTCCAGGAGAGGATCACTACAGAGAACTGTCCTCCTGGAGAGGATCACTACGGAGAACTGTCCTCCAGGAGAAGGTTAGGAGAGGATCACTACAGAGAACTGTCCTCTAGGAGAAGGTTAGGAGAGGATTACTACAGGGAACTGTCCTCTAGGAGGTTAGGAGAGGATCACAACAGAGAATTGTCCTCCAGGAGAAGGTTAGGAGAGGATCACTACAGAGAACTGTCCTCTAGGAGAGGATCACTACAGAGAACTGTCCTCCTGGAGAAGGTTAGGAGAGGATCACTACAGAGAATTGTCCTCCAGGAGAAGGTTAGGAGAGGATCACTACAGAGAACTTTCCTCCAAGAGGTTAGGAGAGGATCACTACAGAGAACTGTCCTCTAGGAGAATGTTAGGAGAGGGTTACTATAAAGAACTGTCCTCTAGCAAAGGATCACTACAGAGAACTGTCCTCTAGGAGAGAATCACTACAGAGAACTTTCCTCCAAAAGGTTAGGAGAGGATTACTACAGGGAACTGTCCTCTAGGAGAGGGTTACTATAAAAAACTGTCCTCTAGGAGAGGATCACTACAGAGAACTTTCCTCCAAAAGGTTAGGAGAGGATCACTACAGAGAACTGACCTCCAGGAGAAGGTTAGGAGAGGATCACTACAGAGAACTGTCCTCTAGGAGAGGATCACTACAGAGAACTTTCCTCCAAAAGGTTAGGAGAGGATTACTACAGGGAACTGTCCTCTAGGAGAATGCTAGGAGAGGGTTACTATAAAGAACTGTCCTCTAGGAGAGGATCACTACAGAGAACTGTCCTCCAGGAGACGGTTAGGAGAGGATCACTACAGAGAACTGACCTCTAGGAGAGGATCACTACAGAGAACTTTCCTCCAAGAGGTTAGGAGAGGGTTACTACAGAGAACTGTCCTCTAGGAGAATGTTAGGATAGGGTTACGATAAAGAACTGTCCTCCAGGAAAGGATCACTACAGAGAACTGTCCTCCAGGAGGTTAGGAGAGGATCACTACAGGGAACTGTCCTCTAGGAGAGGATCACTACAGAGAACTTTCCTCCAAAAGGTTAGGAGAGGATCACTACAGAGAACTGTCCTCTAGGAGAGGGTTACTATAAAGAACTGTCCTCTAGTAGAGGATCACTACAGAGAACTGTCCTCCAGGAGAAGGTTAGAAGAGGATCACTACAGAGAACTGTCCTCTAGGAGAAGGTTAGGAGAGGATTACTACAGGGAACTGTCCTCTAGGAGAGGGTTACTACAGAGAACTGTCCTCCAGGAGAAGGTTAGGAGAGGGTTACTACAGAGAACTGTCCTCCAGGAGAAGGTTAGGAGAGGATTACTACAGGGAACTGTCCTCTAGGAGAGAATCACTACAGAGAACTGTCCTCCAGGAGGTTAGGAGAGGATCACTACAAAGAACTGTCCTCCAGGAGGTTAGGAGAGGATCACAACAGAGAATTGTCCTCCAGGAGAAGGTTAGGAGAGGATCACTACAGAGAACTGTCCTCTAGGAGAGGATCACTACAGAGAACTGTCCTCCTGGAGAAGGTTAGGAGAGGATCACTACAGAGAACTGTCCTCTAGGAGAGCATCACTACAGAGAACTGTCCTCCAGGAGAAGGTTAGGAGAGGATCACTACAGAGAACTGTCCTCCAGGACAGGATCACTACAGGGAACTGTCCCCCAGGAGAAGGTTAGGAGCGGTTTACTACAGAGAACTGTCCTCTAGGAGAGGATTACTACAGAGAACTGTCCTCCAGGAGAAGGTTAGGAGAGGGTTACTACAGAGAACTGTCCTCCAGGAGAATGTTAGGAGAGGGTGACTACAGAGAACTGTCCTCCAGGAGAAGGTTAGGAGAGGGTTACTACAGGGAACTGTCCTCTAGGAGAGGATCACTACAGAGAACTGTCCTCCTGGAGAAGGTTAGGAGAGGATCACTACAGAGAACTGTCCTCCAGGAGAAGGTTAGGAGAGGATCACTACAGAGAACTTTCCTCCAAGAGGTTAGGAGAGGATCACTACAGAGAACTGTCCTCTAGGAGAATGTTAGGAGAGGGTTACTATAAAGAACTGTCCTCTAGCAAAGGATCACTACAGAGAACTGTCCTCTAGGAGAGGATCACTACAGAGAACTTTCCTCCAAAAGGTTAGGAGAGGATTACTACAGGGAACTGTCCTCTAGGAGAATGCTAGGAGAGGGTTACTATAAAGAACTGTCCTCTAGGAGAGGATCACTACAGAGAACTGTCCTCTAGGAGACGGTTAGGAGAGGATCACTACAGAGAACTGACCTCTAGGAGAGGATCACTACAGAGAACTTTCCTCCAAGAGGTTAGGAGAGGATCACTACAGAGAACTGTCCTCTAGGAGAGGGTTACTATAAAGAACTGTCCTCTAGTAGAGGATCACTACAGAGAACTGTCCTCCAGGAGAAGGTTAGAAGAGGATCACTACAGAGAACTGTCCTCTAGGAGAAGGTTAGGAGAGGATTACTACAGAGAACTGTCCTCTAGGAGAGGATCACTACAGAGAACGGCCTCCAGGAGAGGGTTACTACAAGGAACAGTCCTCCAGGAGAGGATCACTACAGAGAACTGTTCTCTAGGAGAGGATCACTACAGAGAACTGTCCTCTAGGAGAGGATCACTACAGAGAACTGTCCTCCAGGAGAGGATCACTACAGAGAACTGTTCTCTAGGACAGGATCACTACAGAGAACTGTCCTCTAGGAGAGGATCACTACAGAGAACAGTCCTCTAGGAGAGGATCACTACAGAGAACTGTCCTCTAGGAGAGGATCACTACAGAGAACTTTCCTCCAAGAGGTTAGGAGAGGATCACTACAGAGAACTGTCCTCCAGGAGAAGGTTACTATAAAGAACTGTCCTCTAGCAAAGGATCATTACAGGGACCTGTCCTCTAGGAGAAGGTTAGGAGAGGATCACTACAGAGAACTGTCCTCTAGGAGAGGGTTACTATAAAGAACTGTCCTCTAGCAAAGGATCACTACAGGGACCTGTCCTCTAGGAGAAGGTTAGGTGAGGATCACTACAGAGAACTGTCCTCTAGGAGAGGATCACTACAGTGAACTGTCCTCCAGGAGAGGATCACTACAGGGAACTGTCCTCCAGGAGAGGATCACTACAGGGAACTGTCCTCCAGGAGAGGATCACTACAGGGAACTGTCCTCCAGGAGAGGATCACTACAGAGAACTGTCCTCCAGGAGAGGATCACTACAGAGAACTGTCCTCCAGGACAGGATCACTACAGAGAACTGTCCTCCAGGAGAGGATCACTACAGAGAACTGTCCTCCAGGAGAGGATCACTACAGAGAACTGTCCTCTAGGAGAGGATCACTACAGAGAACTGTCCTCTAAAAGGTTAGGAGAGGGTTACTACAGAGAACTGTAGTAACCCTCTCCTAACCTTTTGGAGGACAGTTCTCTGTAGTAACCCTCTCCTAACCTTTTGGAGGACAGTCTCTGTAGTAACCCTCTCCTAACCTTTTGGAGGACAGAGACTGTCCTCCAAAAGGTTAGGAGAGGATTACTACAGTGAACTGTCCTCTAGGAGAGGGTTACTATAAAGAACTGTCCTCTAGGAGAGGATCACTACAGAGATCTGTCCTCCAGGAGATGGTTAGGAGAGGGTGACTACAGAGAATTGTCCTCCAGGAGAAGGTTAGGAGAGGATCACTACAGAGAACTGTCCTCTAGGAGAGGATCACTACAGAGAACTGTCCTCCTGGAGAAGGTTAGGAGAGGATCACTACAGAGAACTGTCCTCCAGGAGAAGGTTAGGAGAGGATCACTACAGAGAACTGTCCTCTAGGAGAGGATCACTACAGAGAACTGTCCTCCTGGAGAAGGTTAGGAGAGGATCACTACAGAGAACTGTCCTCTAGGAGAGGATCACTACAGAGAACTGTCCTCCAGGAGAAGGTTAGGAGCGGGTTACTACAGAGAATTGTCCTCCAGGAGAAGGTTAGGAAAGGATCACTACAGAGAACTTTCCTCCAAGAGGTTAGGAGAGGATCACTACAGAGAACTGTCCTCTAGGAGAATGTTAGGAGAGGGTTACTATAAAGAACTGTCCTCTAGCAAAGGATCACTACAGAGAACTGTCCTCTAGGAGAGGATCACTACAGAGAACTTTCCTCCAAAAGGTTAGGAGAGGATTACTACAGGGAACTGTCCTCTAGGAGAGGGTTACTATAAAGAACTGTCCTCTAGGAGAGGATCACTACAGAGAACTTTCCTCTAGGAGAGGATCACTACAGAGAACTTTCCTCCAAAAGGTTAGGAGAGGATCACTACAGAGAACTGACCTCCAGGAGAAGGTTAGGAGAGGATCACTACAGAGAACTGTCCTCTAGGAGAGGATTACTACAGAGAACTGTCCTCTAGGAGAGGATCACTACAGAGAACTGTCCTCTAGGAGAGGATCACTACAGAGAACTGTCCTCTAGGAGAGGATCACTACAGAGAACTGTCCTCTAGGAGAGGATCACTACAGAGAACTGTCCTCTAGGAGAGGATCACTACAGAGAACTGTCCTCCTGGAGAAGGTTAGGAGAGGGTCACTACAGAGAACTGTCCTCTAGGAGAGGATCACTACAGAGAACTGCCTCCAGGAGAAGGTTAGGAGAGGGTGACTACAGAGAACTGTCCTCTAGGAGAGGATCACTACAGAGAACTGTGCTCCTGGAGAGGATCACTACAGAGAACTGTCCTCCAGGAGAAGGTTAGGAGAGGATCACTACAGAGAACTGTCCTCAAGGAAAGGATCACTACAGAGAACTGTCCTCCAGGAGAGGATCACTACAGGGATCTGTCCTCCAGTAGAGGGTTACTACAGGGAACTGTCCTCCAGGAGCTGATTACTGCAGAGAACTGTCCTCTAGGAGAAGGTTAGGAGAGGATCACTACAGAGAACTGTCCTCCGGGAGACGGTTAGGAGAGGGTCACTACAGAGAACTGTCCTCCGGGAGACGGTTAGGAGAGGGTCACTACAGAGAACTGTCCTCCAGGAGAAGGTTAGGAGAGGATCACTACAGAGAACTTTCCTCTAGGAGAGGATCACTACAGAGAACTGTCCCTCAGGAGAAGGTTAGGAGCGGGTTACTACAGAGAACTGTCCTCCAGGAGAAGGTTAGGAGAGGGTGACTACAGAGAACTGTCCTCCAGGAGAAGGTTAGGAGAGGGTTACTACAGGGAACTGTCCTCTAGGAGAGGATCACTACAGAGAACTGCCTCCAGGAGAGGATCACTACAGAGAACTGTCCTCCAGGAGAGGGTTACTACAGGGAACTGTCCTCCAGGAGAGGGTTACTACAGGGAACTGTCCTCCAGGAGAGGGTTACTACAGGGAACTGTCCTCTAGGAGAGGATCACTAGAGAGAACTGTCCCCCAGGAGAGGGTTACTACAGAGAATTGTCCACTAGGAGAGGATCACTACAGAGAACTGTCCTCTAGGAGAAGGTTAGGAGCGGTTTACTACAGAGAACTGTCCTCTAGGAGAGGATTACTACAGAGAACTGTCCTCCAGGAGAAGGTTAGGAGAGAATCACTACAGAGAACTTTCATCCAGGAGGTTAGTAGAGGATCACAACAGAGAATTGTCCTCCAGGAGAATGTTAGGAGAGGATCACTACAGAGAACTGTCCTCTAGGAGAGGATCACTACAGAGAACTGTCCTCTAGGAGAGGATCACTACAGAGAACTGTCCTCCAGGAGAGGGTTACTACAAGGAACTGTCCTGCAGGAGAAGGTTAGGAGAGGATTACTACAGAGAACTGTCCTCCAGGAGGATAGGAGAGGATCACTACAGAGAACTGTCCTCCAGGAGAAGGTTAGGAGAGGGTGACTACAGAGAACTGTCCTCCAGGAGAAGGTTAGGAGAGGGTTACTACAGGGAACTGTCCTCTAGGAGAGGATCACTACAGAGAACTGTCCTCTAGGAGAGGATCACTACAGAGAACTTTCCTCCAAAAGGTTAGGAGAGGATTACTACAGAGAACTTTCCTCTAGGAGAGGATCACTACAGAGAACTGTCCTCTAGGAGAGGGTTACTACAGAGAACGGCCTCCAGGAGAGGGTTACTACAAGGAACAGTCCTCCAGGAGAGGATCACTACAGAGAATTGTCCTCCAGGAGAGGATCACTACAGAGAACTGTTCTCTAGGAGAGGATCACTACAGAGAACTTTCCTCCAAGAGGTTAGGAGAGGATTACTACAGGGAACTGTCCTCTAGGAGAGGGTTACTATAAAGAACTGTCCTCTAGCAAAGGAACAATACAGGGACCTGTCCTCTAGGAGAAGGTTAGGTGAGGATCACTACAGAGAACTGTCCTCTAGGAGAGGATCACTACAGAGAACTTTCCTCCAAAAGGTTAGGAGAGGATCACTACAGAGAACTGACCTCCAGGAGAAGGTTAGGAGAGGGTCACTACAGAGAACTGTCCTCTAGGAGAGGATCACTACAGAGAACTTTCCTCCAAAAGGTTAGGAGAGGATCACTACAGGGAACTGTCCTCTAGGAGAAGGTTAGGAGAGGATTACTACAGGGAACTGTCCTCTAGGAGAGGATCACTACAGAGAACTGTCCTCCAGGAGAGGTTCACTACGGAGAACTGTCCTCCAGGAGAAGGTTAGGAGAGGATCACTACAGAGAACTGTCCTCTAGGAGAAGGTTAGGAGAGGATTACTACAGGGAACTGTCCTCCAGGAGGTTAGGAGAGGATCACAACAGAGAATTGTCCTCCAGGAGAAGGTTAGGAGAGGATCACTACAGAGAACTGTCCTCCAGGAGAAGGTTAGGAGAGGATCACTACAGAGAACTGTCCTCTAGGAGAGGATAACTACAGAGAACTGTCCTCCAGGAGAGGATCACTACAGGGATCTGTCCTCCAGTAGAGGGTTACTACAGGGAACTGTCCTCCAGGAGCGGATTACTGCAGAGAACTGTCCTCTAGGAGGTTAGGAGAGGATCACTACAGAGAACTTTCCTCTAGGAGAGGATCACTACAGAGAACTGTCCCTCAGGAGAAGGTTAGGAGCGGGTTACTACAGGGAACTGTCCTCTAGGAGAGGATCACTACAAAGAACTGTCCTCCAGGAGAAGGTTAGGAGAGGGTGACTACAGAGAACTGTCCTCTAGGAGAGGATCACTGCAGGGAACTGTCCTCTAGGAGAGGGTTACTATAAAGAACTGTCCTCTGCGAGAGGATCACTACAGAGAACTGTTCTCTAGGAGAGGATCACTACAGGGAACTGTCCTCCTGGAGAAGGTTAGGAGAGGGTCACTACAGAGAACTGTCCTCTAGGAGAGGATCACTACAGAGAACGGCCTCCAGGAGAGGGTTACTACAAAGAACTGTCCTCTAGGAGAGGATCACTACAGAGAACTGTCCTCTAGGAGAGGATCACTACAGAGAACTGTTCTCCAGGAGAGGATCACTACAGAGAACTGTCCTCCAGGAGAGGGTCACTACAGAGAACTGTCCTCTAGGAGAGGATCACTACAGAGAACTTTCCTCCAAGAGGTTAGGAGAGGATTACTACAGGGAACTGTCCTCTAGGAGAGGATCACTACAGAGAACTGTCCTCCAGGAGAGGATCACTACAGAGAACTGTCCTCCAGGAGAAGGTTAGGAGTGAGTTACTGCAGAGAACTGTCCTCTAGGAGAGGATCACTACAGAGAACTGTCCTCCAGGAGAGGATCACTACAGGGAACTGTCCTCCAGGAGAAGGTTAGGAGAGGATCACTACAAAGAACTGTCCTCCAGGAGGTTAGGAGAGGATCACAACAGAGAATTGTCCTCCAGGAGGTTAGGAGCGGGTTACTACAGAGAACTGTCCTCCTCGAGAAGGTTAGGAGAGGATCACTACAGAGAACTGTCCTCCAGGAGAAGGTTAGGAGCGGGTTACTACAGAGAACTGTCCTCTAGGAGAGGATTACTACAGAGAACTGTCCTCTAGGAGAGGGTTACTATAAAGAACTGTCCTCTAGGAGAGGATCACTACAGAGAACTGTCCTCCAGGAGAATGTTAGGAGAGGGTGACTACAGAGAACTGTCCTCCAGGAGAAGGTTAGGAGAGGGTTACTACAGGGAACTGTCCTCCAGGAGAGGATCACTACAGAGAACTGTCCTCTAGGAGAGGGTTACTATAAAGAACTGTCCTCTAGGAGAGGGTTACTATAAAGAACTGTCCTCTAGGAGAGGATCACTACAGAGAACTGTCCTCCAGGAGAAGGTTAGGAGAGGATCACTACAGAGAACTGTCCTCCAGGAGAAGGTTAGGAGAGGATTACTACAGAGAACTTTCCTCTAGGAGAGGATTACTACAGGGAACTGTCCTCTAGGAGAGGGTTACTACAGAGAACTGTCCTCCAGGAGAGGGTTACTACAAGGAACTGTCCTCCAGGAGGTTAGGAGAGGGTCACTACAGAGAACTGTTCTCTAGGAGAGGATCACTACAGAGAACTGTCCTCCAGGAGAGGATCACTACAGAGAACTGTCCTCCAGGAGAGGGTTACTACAAGGAACTGTCCTCCAGGAGGTTAGGAGAGGATCACTACAAAGAACTGTCCTCCAGGAGGTTAGGAGAGGATCACAACAGAGAATTGTCCTCCAGGAGGTTAGGAGCGGGTTACTACAGAGAACTGTCCTCCAGGAGAAGGTTAGGAGCGGGTTACTACAGAGAACTGTCCTCTAGGAGAGGATTACTACAGAGAACTGTCCTCTAGGAGAGGGTTACTATAAAGAACTGTCCTCTAGGAGAGGATCACTACAGAGAACTGTCCTCCAGGAGAATGTTAGGAGAGGGTGACTACAGAGAACTGTCCTCCAGGAGAAGGTTAGGAGAGGGTTACTACAGAGAACTGTCCTCTAGGAGAGGATCACTACAGGGAACTGTCCTCCTGGAGAAGGTTAGGAGAGGATCACTACAGAAAACTGCCTCCAGGAGAGCATCACTACAGAGAACTGTCCTCCTGGAGAGGATCACTACGGAGAACTGTCCTCCACGAGAAGGTTAGGAGAGGATTACTACAGGGAACGGTCCTCTAGGAGAGGGTTACTACAGAGAACTGTCCTCCAGGAGAGGGTCACTACAGAGAACTGTTCTCTAGGAGAGGATCACTACAGAGAACTGTCCTCCAGGAGAGGATCACTACAGAGAACTGTCCTCCAGGAGAGGATCACTACAGAGAACTGTCCTCCAGGAGAGGGTTACTACAAGGAACTGTCCTCCAGGAGGTTAGGAGAGGGTCACTACAGAGAACTGTTCTCTAGGAGAGGATCACTACAGAGAACTTTCCTCCAAGAGGTTAGGAGAGGATTACTACAGGGAACTGTCCTCTAGGAGAGGATCACTACAGAGAACTGTCCTCCGGGAGAAGGTTACTATAAAGAACTGTCCTCTAGCAAAGGATCATTACAGGGACCTGTCCTCTAGGAGAAGGTTAGGAGAGGGTTACTACAGGGAACTGTCCTCTAGGAGAGGGTTACTACAGAGAACTGTCCTCTAGGAGAGGGTTACTACAGAGAACTGTCCTCCAGGAGAAGGTTAATAGAGGATCACTACAGAGAACTGTCCTCTAGGAGAGGATCACTACAGAGAACTGTCCTCTAGGAGAGGATCACTACAGGGAACTGTCCTCCTGGAGAAGGTTAGGAGAGGGTCACTACAGAGAACTGTCCTCTAGGAGAGGATCACTACAGAGAACTGTCTCCAGGAGAGGATCACTACAGAGAACTGTCCTCCTGGAGAGGATCACTACGGAGAACTGTCCTCCAGGAGAAGGTTAGGAGAGGATCACTACAGAGAACTGTCCTCTAGGAGAAGGTTAGGAGAGGATTACTACAGGGAACTGTCCTCTAGGAGGTTAGGAGAGGATCACAACAGAGAATTGTCCTCCAGGAGAAGGTTAGGAGAGGATCACTACAGAGAACTGTCCTCTAGGAGAGGATCACTACAGAGAACTGTCCTCCTGGAGAAGGTTAGGAGAGGATCACTACAGAGAATTGTCCTCCAGGAGAAGGTTAGGAGAGGATCACTACAGAGAACTTTCCTCCAAGAGGTTAGGAGAGGATCACTACAGAGAACTGTCCTCTAGGAGAATGTTAGGAGAGGGTTACTATAAAGAACTGTCCTCTAGCAAAGGATCACTACAGAGAACTGTCCTCTAGGAGAGAATCACTACAGAGAACTTTCCTCCAAAAGGTTAGGAGAGGATTACTACAGGGAACTGTCCTCTAGGAGAGGGTTACTATAAAAAACTGTCCTCTAGGAGAGGATCACTACAGAGAACTTTCCTCCAAAAGGTTAGGAGAGGATCACTACAGAGAACTGACCTCCAGGAGAAGGTTAGGAGAGGATCACTACAGAGAACTGTCCTCTAGGAGAGGATCACTACAGAGAACTTTCCTCCAAAAGGTTAGGAGAGGATTACTACAGGGAACTGTCCTCTAGGAGAATGCTAGGAGAGGGTTACTATAAAGAACTGTCCTCTAGGAGAGGATCACTACAGAGAACTGTCCTCCAGGAGACGGTTAGGAGAGGATCACTACAGAGAACTGACCTCTAGGAGAGGATCACTACAGAGAACTTTCCTCCAAGAGGTTAGGAGAGGGTTACTACAGAGAACTGTCCTCTAGGAGAATGTTAGGATAGGGTTACGATAAAGAACTGTCCTCCAGGAAAGGATCACTACAGAGAACTGTCCTCCAGGAGGTTAGGAGAGGATCACTACAGGGAACTGTCCTCTAGGAGAGGATCACTACAGAGAACTTTCCTCCAAAAGGTTAGGAGAGGATCACTACAGAGAACTGTCCTCTAGGAGAGGGTTACTATAAAGAACTGTCCTCTAGTAGAGGATCACTACAGAGAACTGTCCTCCAGGAGAAGGTTAGAAGAGGATCACTACAGAGAACTGTCCTCTAGGAGAAGGTTAGGAGAGGATTACTACAGGGAACTGTCCTCTAGGAGAGGGTTACTACAGAGAACTGTCCTCCAGGAGAAGGTTAGGAGAGGGTTACTACAGAGAACTGTCCTCCAGGAGAAGGTTAGGAGAGGATTACTACAGGGAACTGTCCTCTAGGAGAGAATCACTACAGAGAACTGTCCTCCAGGAGGTTAGGAGAGGATCACTACAAAGAACTGTCCTCCAGGAGGTTAGGAGAGGATCACAACAGAGAATTGTCCTCCAGGAGAAGGTTAGGAGAGGATCACTACAGAGAACTGTCCTCTAGGAGAGGATCACTACAGAGAACTGTCCTCCTGGAGAAGGTTAGGAGAGGATCACTACAGAGAACTGTCCTCTAGGAGAGCATCACTACAGAGAACTGTCCTCCAGGAGAAGGTTAGGAGAGGATCACTACAGAGAACTGTCCTCCAGGACAGGATCACTACAGGGAACTGTCCCCCAGGAGAAGGTTAGGAGCGGTTTACTACAGAGAACTGTCCTCTAGGAGAGGATTACTACAGAGAACTGTCCTCCAGGAGAAGGTTAGGAGAGGGTTACTACAGAGAACTGTCCTCCAGGAGAATGTTAGGAGAGGGTGACTACAGAGAACTGTCCTCCAGGAGAAGGTTAGGAGAGGGTTACTACAGGGAACTGTCCTCTAGGAGAGGATCACTACAGAGAACTGTCCTCCTGGAGAAGGTTAGGAGAGGATCACTACAGAGAACTGTCCTCCAGGAGAAGGTTAGGAGAGGATCACTACAGAGAACTTTCCTCCAAGAGGTTAGGAGAGGATCACTACAGAGAACTGTCCTCTAGGAGAATGTTAGGAGAGGGTTACTATAAAGAACTGTCCTCTAGCAAAGGATCACTACAGAGAACTGTCCTCTAGGAGAGGATCACTACAGAGAACTTTCCTCCAAAAGGTTAGGAGAGGATTACTACAGGGAACTGTCCTCTAGGAGAATGCTAGGAGAGGGTTACTATAAAGAACTGTCCTCTAGGAGAGGATCACTACAGAGAACTGTCCTCTAGGAGACGGTTAGGAGAGGATCACTACAGAGAACTGACCTCTAGGAGAGGATCACTACAGAGAACTTTCCTCCAAGAGGTTAGGAGAGGATCACTACAGAGAACTGTCCTCTAGGAGAGGGTTACTATAAAGAACTGTCCTCTAGTAGAGGATCACTACAGAGAACTGTCCTCCAGGAGAAGGTTAGAAGAGGATCACTACAGAGAACTGTCCTCTAGGAGAAGGTTAGGAGAGGATTACTACAGAGAACTGTCCTCTAGGAGAGGATCACTACAGAGAACGGCCTCCAGGAGAGGGTTACTACAAGGAACAGTCCTCCAGGAGAGGATCACTACAGAGAACTGTTCTCTAGGAGAGGATCACTACAGAGAACTGTCCTCTAGGAGAGGATCACTACAGAGAACTGTCCTCCAGGAGAGGATCACTACAGAGAACTGTTCTCTAGGACAGGATCACTACAGAGAACTGTCCTCTAGGAGAGGATCACTACAGAGAACAGTCCTCTAGGAGAGGATCACTACAGAGAACTGTCCTCTAGGAGAGGATCACTACAGAGAACTTTCCTCCAAGAGGTTAGGAGAGGATCACTACAGAGAACTGTCCTCCAGGAGAAGGTTACTATAAAGAACTGTCCTCTAGCAAAGGATCATTACAGGGACCTGTCCTCTAGGAGAAGGTTAGGAGAGGATCACTACAGAGAACTGTCCTCTAGGAGAGGGTTACTATAAAGAACTGTCCTCTAGCAAAGGATCACTACAGGGACCTGTCCTCTAGGAGAAGGTTAGGTGAGGATCACTACAGAGAACTGTCCTCTAGGAGAGGATCACTACAGTGAACTGTCCTCCAGGAGAGGATCACTACAGGGAACTGTCCTCCAGGAGAGGATCACTACAGGGAACTGTCCTCCAGGAGAGGATCACTACAGGGAACTGTCCTCCAGGAGAGGATCACTACAGAGAACTGTCCTCCAGGAGAGGATCACTACAGAGAACTGTCCTCCAGGACAGGATCACTACAGAGAACTGTCCTCCAGGAGAGGATCACTACAGAGAACTGTCCTCCAGGAGAGGATCACTACAGAGAACTGTCCTCTAGGAGAGGATCACTACAGAGAACTGTCCTCTAAAAGGTTAGGAGAGGGTTACTACAGAGAACTGTAGTAACCCTCTCCTAACCTTTTGGAGGACAGTTCTCTGTAGTAACCCTCTCCTAACCTTTTGGAGGACAGTCTCTGTAGTAACCCTCTCCTAACCTTTTGGAGGACAGAGACTGTCCTCCAAAAGGTTAGGAGAGGATTACTACAGTGAACTGTCCTCTAGGAGAGGGTTACTATAAAGAACTGTCCTCTAGGAGAGGATCACTACAGAGATCTGTCCTCCAGGAGATGGTTAGGAGAGGGTGACTACAGAGAATTGTCCTCCAGGAGAAGGTTAGGAGAGGATCACTACAGAGAACTGTCCTCTAGGAGAGGATCACTACAGAGAACTGTCCTCCTGGAGAAGGTTAGGAGAGGATCACTACAGAGAACTGTCCTCCAGGAGAAGGTTAGGAGAGGATCACTACAGAGAACTGTCCTCTAGGAGAGGATCACTACAGAGAACTGTCCTCCTGGAGAAGGTTAGGAGAGGATCACTACAGAGAACTGTCCTCTAGGAGAGGATCACTACAGAGAACTGTCCTCCAGGAGAAGGTTAGGAGCGGGTTACTACAGAGAATTGTCCTCCAGGAGAAGGTTAGGAAAGGATCACTACAGAGAACTTTCCTCCAAGAGGTTAGGAGAGGATCACTACAGAGAACTGTCCTCTAGGAGAATGTTAGGAGAGGGTTACTATAAAGAACTGTCCTCTAGCAAAGGATCACTACAGAGAACTGTCCTCTAGGAGAGGATCACTACAGAGAACTTTCCTCCAAAAGGTTAGGAGAGGATTACTACAGGGAACTGTCCTCTAGGAGAGGGTTACTATAAAGAACTGTCCTCTAGGAGAGGATCACTACAGAGAACTTTCCTCTAGGAGAGGATCACTACAGAGAACTTTCCTCCAAAAGGTTAGGAGAGGATCACTACAGAGAACTGACCTCCAGGAGAAGGTTAGGAGAGGATCACTACAGAGAACTGTCCTCTAGGAGAGGATTACTACAGAGAACTGTCCTCTAGGAGAGGATCACTACAGAGAACTGTCCTCTAGGAGAGGATCACTACAGAGAACTGTCCTCTAGGAGAGGATCACTACAGAGAACTGTCCTCTAGGAGAGGATCACTACAGAGAACTGTCCTCTAGGAGAGGATCACTACAGAGAACTGTCCTCCTGGAGAAGGTTAGGAGAGGGTCACTACAGAGAACTGTCCTCTAGGAGAGGATCACTACAGAGAACTGCCTCCAGGAGAGGATCACTACAGAGAACTGTCCTCCTGGAGAGGATCACTACGGAGAACTGTCCTCCAGGAGAAGGTTAGGAGAGGATCACTACAGAGAACTGTCCTCTAGGAGAGGGTTACTACAGAGAACTGTCCTCCAGGAGAAGGTTAGGAGAGGGTCACTACAGAGAACTGTCCTCTAGGAGAGGGTTACTACAAGGAACTGTCCTCCAGGAGGTTAGGAGAGGGTCACTACAGAGAACTGTCCTCTAGGAGAGGATCACTACAGAGAACGGCCTCCAGGAGAGGGTTACTACAAGGAACAGTCCTCCAGGAGAGGATCACTACAGAGAACTGTTCTCTAGGAGAGGATCACTACAGAGAACTGTCCTCCAGGAGAGGATCACTACAGAGAACTGTTCTCTAGGAGAGGATCACTACAGAGAACTGTCCTCCAGGAGGTTAGGAGGGGATCACAACAGAGAATTGTCCTCCAGGAGAAGGTTAGGAGAGGGTTACTACAGGGAACTGTCCTCTAGGAGAGGATCACTACAGAGAACTGTCCTCCAGGAGGTTAGGAGAGGATCACAACAGAGAATTGTCCTCCAGGAGAAGGTTAGGAGAGGGTTACTACAGGGAACTGTCCTCTAGGAGAGGATCACTGCAGGGAACTGTCCTCTAGGAGAGGATCACTACAGAGAACTTTCCTCCAAGAGGTTAGGAGAGGGTTACTACAGAGAACTGTCCTCTAGGAGAATGTTAGGAGAGGGTTACTATAAAGAACTGTCCTCCAGGAAAGGATCACTACAGAGAACTGTCCTCTGGGAGAGGATCACTACAGAGAACTTTCCTCCAAAAGGTTAGGAGAGGGTTACTACAGAGAACTGTCCTCCAGGAGAGGATCACTACAGGGAACTGTCCCCCAGGAGAAGGTTAGGAGCGGTTTACTACAGAGAACTGTCCTCTAGGAGAGGATTACTACAGAGAACTGTCCTCCAGGAGAAGGTTAGGAGAGGGTTACTACAGAGAACTGTCCTCCAGGAGAAGGTTAGGAGAGGGTTACTACAGAGAACTGTCCTCCAGGAGAAGGTTAGGAGAGGGTTACTACAGGGAACTGTCCTCTAGGAGAGGATCACTACAGAGAACTGTCCTCCAGGAGAAGGTTAGGAGAGGATCACTACAGAGAACTGTCCTCTAGGAGAGGATCACTACAGAGAACTGTCCTCCTGGAGAAGGTTAGGAGAGGATCACTACAGAGAACTGTCCTCCAGGAGAAGGTTAGGAGAGGATCACTACAGAGAACTTTCCTCCAAGAGGTTAGGAGAGGATCACTACAGAGAACTGTCCTCTAGGAGAATGTTAGGAGAGGGTTACTATAAAGAACTGTCCTCTAGCAAAGGATCACTACAGAGAACTGTCCTCCAAGAGGTTAGGAGCGGGTTACTACAGAGAATTGTCCTCCAGGAGAAGGTTAGGAGAGGATCACTACAGAGAACTTTCCTCCAAGAGGTTAGGAGAGGATCACTACAGAGAACTGTCCTCCAGGAGAGAATCACTACAGAGAACTGTCCTCCAGGAGGTTAGGAGAGGGTCACTACAGAGAACTGTCCTCCAGGAAAGGATCACTACAGAGAACTGTCCTCCAGGAGGTTAGGAGCGGGTTACTACAGAGAATTTTCCTCCAGGAGAAGGTTAGGAGAGGATCACTACAGAGAACTTTCCTCAAAGAGGTTAGGAGAGGATCACTACAGAGAACTGTCCTCTAGGAGAAGGTTAGGAGAGGATTACTACAGAGAACTGTCCTCTAGGAGAGGATCACTACAGAGAACTTTCCTCCAAAAGGTTAGGAGAGGATCACTACAGAGAACTGTCCTCTAGGAGAGGGTTACTATAAAGAACTGTCCTCTAGTAGAGGATCACTACAGAGAACTGTCCTCCAGGAGAAGGTTAGAAGAGGATCACTACAGAGAACTGTCCTCTAGGAGAAGGTTAGGAGAGGATTACTACAGGGAACTGTCCTCTAGGAGAGGGTTACTACAGAGAACTGTCCTCCAGGAGGTTTGGAGAGGGTCACTACAGAGAACTGTCCTCTAGGAGAGGATCACTACAGAGAACTGTCCTCCAGGAGAGGATCACTACAGAGAACTGTTCTCTAGGAGAGGATCACTACAGAGAACTGTCCTCTAGGAGAGGATCACTACAGAGAACTGTCCTCTAGGAGAGGATCACTACAGAGAACTGTCCTCTAGGAGAGGATCACTACAAAGAACTTTCCTCCAAAAGGTTAGGAGAGGGTTACTACAGGGAACTGTCCTCTAGGAGAGGATCACTACAGAGAACTGTCCCCCAGGAGAGGGTTACTACAGAGAATTGTCCTCTAGGAGAGGATCACTACAGAGAACTGTCCTCCAGGAGAGGATCACTACAGGGAACTGTCCCCCAGGAGAAGGTTAGGAGCGGTTTACTACAGAGAACTGTCCTCTAGGAGAGGATCACTACAGAGAACTTTCCTCCAAGAGGTTAGGAGAGGATCACTACAGAGAACTGTCCTCCAGGAGAAGGTTACTATAAAGAACTGTCCTCTAGCAAAGGATCATTACAGGGACCTGTCGTCTAGGAGAAGGTTAGGAGAGGATCACTACAGAGAACTGTCCTCTAGGAGAGGGTTACTATAAAGAACTGTCCTCTAGCAAAGGATCACTACAGGGACCTGCCCTCTAGGAGAAGGTTAGGTGAGGATCACTACAGAGAACTGTCCTCTAGGAGAGGATCACTACAGAGAACTGTCCTCCAGGAGAGGATCACTACAGGGAACTGTCCTCCAGGAGAGGATCACTACAGGGAACTGTCCTCCAGGAGAGGATCACTACAGAGAACTGTCCTCCAGGAGAGGATCACTACAGAGAACTGTCCTCCAGGAGAGGATCACTACAGAGAACTGTCCTCCAGGACAGGATCACTACAGAGAACTGTCCTCCAGGAGAGGATCACTACAGAGAACTGTCCTCCAGGAGAGGATCACTACAGAGAACTGTCCTCCAGGAGAGGATCACTACAGAGAACTGTCCTCTAGGAGAGGATCACTACAGAGAACTGTCCTCTAAAAGGTTAGGAGAGGGTTAGTACAGAGAACTGTAGTAACCCTCTCCTAACCTTTTGGAGGACAGTTCTCTGTAGTAACCCTCTCCTAACCTTTTAGAGGACAGAGACTGTCCTCCAAAAGGTTTGGAGAGGATTACTACAGTGAACTGTCCTCTAGGAGAGGGTTACTATAAAGAACTGTCCTCTAGGAGAGGATCACTACAGAGATCTGTCCTCCAGGAGAAGGTTAGGAGAGGGTTACTATAAAGAACTGTCCTCTAGCAAAGGATCACTACAGGGAACTGTCCTCTAGTTGAGGATCACTACAGAGATCTGTCCTCCAGGAGATGGTTAGGAGAGGGTGACTACAGAGAATTGTCCTCCAGGAGAAGGTTAGGAGAGGATCACTACAGAGAACTGTCCTCCTGGAGAAGGTTAGGAGAGGATCACTACAGAGAACTTTCCTCCAAGAGGTTAGGAGAGGATCACTACAGAGAACTGTCCTCTAGGAGAATGTTAGGAGAGGGTTACTATAAAGAACTGTCCTCTAGCAAAGGATCACTACAGAGAACTGTCCTCTAGGAGAGGATCACTACAGAGAACTTTCCTCCAAAAGGTTAGGAGAGGATTACTACAGGGAACTGTCCTCTAGGAGAATGCTAGGAGAGGGTTACTATAAAGAACTGTCCTCTAGGAGAGGATCACTACAGAGAACTGTCCTCCAGGAGACGGTTAGGAGAGGATCACTACAGAGAACTGACCTCTAGGAGAGGATCACTACAGAGAACTGTCCTCTAGGAGAGGATCACTACAGAGAACTTTCCTCCAAGAGGTTAGGAGAGGGTTACTACAGAGAACTGTCCTCTAGGAGAATGTTAGGAGAGGGTTACGATAAAGAACTGTCCTCCAGGAAAGGATCACTACAGAGAACTGTCCTCCAGGAGGTTAGGAGCGGGTTACTACAGAGAATTGTCCTCCAGGAGAAGGTTAGGAGAGGATCACTACAGAGAACTTTCCTCCAAGAGGTTAGGAGAGGATCACTACAGAGAACTGTCCTCCAGGAGGTTAGGAGCGGGTTACTACAGAGAATTGTCCTCCAGGAGAAGGTTAGGAGAGGATCACTACAGAGAACTTTCCTCCAAGAGGTTAGGAGAGGATCACTACAGAGAACTTTCCTCCAAGAGGTTAGGAGAGGATCACTACAGGGAACTGTCCTCCAGGAGAAGGTTAGGAGAGGATTACTACAGAGAACTGTCCTCTAGGAGAGGATCACTACAGAGAACTTTCCTCCAAAAGGTTAGGAGAGGATCACTACAGAGAACTGTCCTCTAGGAGAGGGTTACTATAAAGAACTGTCCTCTAGTAGAGGATCACTACAGAGAACTGTCCTCCAGGAGAAGGTTAGAAGAGGATCACTACAGAGAACTGTCCTCTAGGAGAAGGTTAGGAGAGGATTACTACAGGGAACTGTCCTCTAGGAGAGGGTTACTACAGAGAACTGTCCTCCAGGAGGTTTGGAGAGGGTCACTACAGAGAACTGTCCTCTAGGAGAGGATCACTACAGAGAACGGCTTCCAGGAGAGGGTTACTACAAGGAACAGTCCTCCAGGAGAGGATCACTACAGAGAACTGTTCTCTAGGAGAGGATCACTACAGAGAACTGTCCTCTAGGAGAGGATCACTACAGAGAACTGTCCTCCAGGAGAGGATCACTACAGAGAACTGTTCTCTAGGAGAGGATCACTACAGAGAACTGTCCTCTAGGAGAGGATCACTACAGAGAACTGTCCTCTAGGAGAGGATCACTACAGAGAACTGTCCTCTAGGAGAGGATCACTACAGAGAACTTTCCTCCAAGAGGTTAGGAGAGGATCACTACAGAGAACTGTCCTCTAGGAGAAGGTTAGGAGAGGATCACTACAGAGAACTGTCCTCTAGGAGAGGATCACTACAGAGAACTGTCCTCTAGGAGAGGATCACTACAGAGAACTTTCCTCCAAGAGGTTAGGAGAGGATCACTACAGAGAACTGTCCTCTAGGAGAAGGTTAGGAGAGGATCACTACAGAGAACTGTCCTCTAGGAGAGGATCACTACAGAGAACTGTCCTCTAGGAGAGGATCACTACAGAGAACTGTCCTCTAGGAGAGGATCACTACAGAGAACTTTCCTCCAAGAGGTTAGGAGAGGATCACTACAGGGAACTGTCCTCCAGGAGAAGGTTAGGAGAGGATTACTACAGAGAACTGTCCTCTAGGAGAGGATCACTACAGAGAACTTTCCTCCAAAAGGTTAGGAGAGGATCACTACAGAGAACTGTCCTCCAGGAGAAGGTTAGAAGAGGATCACTACAGAGAACTGTCCTCTAGGAGAAGGTTAGGAGAGGATTACTACAGGGAACTGTCCTCTAGGAGAGGATTACTACAGGGAACTGTCCTCTAGGAGAGGATTACTACAGGGAACTGTCCTCTAGGAGAGGATCACTACAGAGAACGGCTTCCAGGAGAGGGTTACTACAAGGAACAGTCCTCCAGGAGAGGATCACTACAGAGAACTGTTCTCTAGGAGAGGATCACTACAGAGAACTGTCCTCTAGGAGAGGATCACTACAGAGAACTGTCCTCCAGGAGAGGATCACTACAGAGAACTGTTCTCTAGGAGAGGATCACTACAGAGAACTGTCCTCTAGGAGAGGATCACTACAGAGAACTGTCCTCTAGGAGAGGATCACTACAGAGAACTGTCCTCTAGGAGAGGATCACTACAGAGAACTTTCCTCCAAGAGGTTAGGAGAGGATCACTACAGAGAACTGTCCTCCAGGAGAAGGTTACTATAAAGAACTGTCCTCTAGCAAAGGATCATTACAGGGACCTGTCCTCTAGGAGAAGGTTAGGAGAGGATCACTACAGAGAACTGTCCTCTAGGAGAGGGTTACTATAAAGAACTGTCCTCTAGCAAAGGATCACTACAGGGACCTGTCCTCTAGGAGAAGGTTAGGTGAGGATCACTACAGAGAACTGTCCTCCAGGAGAGGATCACTACAGAGAACTGTCCTCCAGGAGAGGATCACTACAGAGAACTGTCCTCCAGGACAGGATCACTACAGAGAACTGTCCTCCAGGAGAGGATCACTACAGAGAACTGTCCTCCAGGAGAGGATCACTACAGAGAACTGTCCTCCAGGACAGGATCACTACAGAGAACTGTCCTCCAGGAGAGGATCACTACAGAGAACTGTCCTCCAGGAGAGGATCACTACAGAGAACTGTCCTCCAGGAGAGGATCACTACAGAGAACTGTCCTCCAGGAGAGGATCACTACAGAGAACTGTCCTCCAGGAGAGGATCACTACAGAGAACTGTCCTCTAGGAGAGGATCACTACAGAGAACTGTCCTCTAAAAGGTTAGGAGAGGGTTACTACAGAGAACTGTAGTAACCCTCTCCTAACCTTTTGGAGGACAGTCTCTGTAGTAACCCTCTCCTAACCTTTTGGAGGACAGAGACTGTCCTCCAAAAGGTTAGGAGAGGATTACTACAGTGAACTGTCCTCTAGGAGAGGGTTACTATAAAGAACTGTCCTCTAGGAGAGGGTTACTATAAAGAACTGTCCTCTAGGAGAGGATCACTACAGAGAACTGTCCTCCAGGAGAAGGTTATGAGAGGATCACTACAGAGAACTGTCCTCCAGGAGAGGGTTACTATAAAGAACTGTCCTCTAGCAAAGGATTACTACAGGGAACTGTCCTCTAGGAGATGGTTAGGAGAGGATCACTACAGAGAACTGTCCTCCAGGAGAAGGTTATGAGAGGATCACTACAGGGAACTGTCCTCCAGGAGAAGGTTATGAGAGGATCACTACAGGGAACTGTCCTCCAGGAGAGGATCACTACAGGGAACTGTGCTCTGGGAGATTGGTGTGAGTGGACCTCTTACCTGAAGAATGTAGTTTCCTGGCTTCACATCTGTTATGTCGATCCATTGGCAGTCAATGTCGTGACGATACAAATCCCAACATCCCACGGTGATACCCTGCTCGCCGAAGTTGGCACATTCATACCTCTTACTGACCACTGTAAATAGAACGTATGGTGAGCGCAGTGGGTGGAGTCTCAGACCATTGGTTATTTTCATGTAGACATACCCGATTCTATATTTCTGATCAGACAGTGTCTCATGCTTTTAGCAACAGTCGTCTGCCCCTGGAGCTTAGTTAGGCCTCACAGTAGAGTGTACCTGGGTTATTGCTGCCGCAATCAACACGTTCTCCTTAAATCTCCGACCCGGATATCGTACTGAGATGTTTGATGCAATTTAAACGTAACTCGAGTTTTGCGACTTTCCGTTTCTCTTGCTGGAGGTCAACAGAAACGTCGCACCACAGCTGCATAACAGTGTTTGATATCACAGAAGCTGCAGACAAGTGCTACGTCTGGTGACTGACCGGCGGAATCCCAACCATTATGTCCTGCGGGAGTGTCTGGGGCGGCTCTGGTCGGCCAGACGTCGATGTCTAGTTTTAAGCTGTCATACACAGAAGATAAATGTTGATTGTACTCACAGATTTTAGTGGGATTGGCTGACAATCGAATATTTATGGGGCAGCCCAATCGGACAAGTTGGATGACCCTAAAGATGGTGATACGCGTAAGATTAGGATCAGCCACGTTTCATTATTCATATAAATGATCTGACCATAAACATGTCAGACTGAACTGACCGATCAGGTACAAAGTTTAAAAAACAAAAGTAAAAAAGCCCAGAAAAGCGCTGGCGGAAAGTAGTGACCTGTATAACTGACCGGTCGATCATTCAACTCACCATAAAAAATCCAACATCAGTATTTACTTTTTCGGTAGACATCAGTCACTGCATAAAAATGTCAAAATGCTGTTGGGCCATAATCGGCCACTTTGGACGACTTCCATCTTATGTGTATGACAGATTAACCCTTTACCATTTAGAGTCTGCATTAAGGCATCTTGCTCCATAGGGTGTCATACGATGGTCACAATCTCCGATAAAAGATATGAATGTGTCATGTTCTCAGCCCTTGTATATACGGACCGGCTAGTGACTAGTACATGGATGATGAGCCTCAGTGTATACAGTAGGGCTGTAGTATTCGTTCCTGCGCAGTGTTACTTACACTCTTGGCACTCCGAGTCCTCCAGACAGAAGCTTGCTTTATGCCCCTCTGCCACTTTAGTGCCATTTGGTGTCAGTAGGTCGTAGTTAGTGAAGATGTCCATGCTATGGTAGTGCCTGCAGAGACAGAGAGAGGACAACCTAGCACAAGCCTATACATAATGCCTATGACTCGGTGTATGACGCCGAATACAGGATTCCTGTACGTGGCAGATGTGTCCAGATGTGGACTACAGGTGGTGAAATGCTTTCCCCAGGTTCAGGGTTCGCATTCATTCTACTTATCAGTGATCAATGGAGAGTCAGTAAAGATTTACTAATGTCTGATGTCGTCCTTACCCAGGACTCCCTAACAAGGTGCCAAGTACTTACAGACGATGTCTACTGAGGAGCTCAAGGCTTACCCATGGCACTCGTGCCACACCCAGGAGTGTCTGCCAGCTTTAGGCCTAAAATCAGCTCGCCCGGTATTGTGTATCTGGGAGGAGAAGCGCAGCAGGCGTCTATGTCCGTAGGGCCAGTTGGCCTGGCGGGCAGTGCTGGACAGGCAGTTCTCTTCAGCTGCACAGTATAGCATGTGTAGTGGACGGTCTTCGATATATGCGGTCTCCTGGACGAGAGATGCGTGCAGGACCAGGTCAGAGGCAGCTGCGGAGTATAAAGGGTAAAGTGATGGCGGGCGGTCCATGTCTTTCATTATTCAGTACGGTTAAGACCCCATTACTGGAGCCCTGATCTAACGTTGTCACCACTGACTGCCCAATGGCACCAGGAGAACATCCCTAAACCCGACCATGATATTACGTGAGATGGGGCCTTACTCTCAGAGCAGATGACTCCCGCGGCGTGCCTGGTGCCCGTGTTCTTGCAGCTGACGGTCTTGTGGCGTGAGCATTGCTGGAGAGACATTTCAGTGCCCCCGCAGCGCACGCCGCTCAGAATCATGTCCGTCACATTTGTGGCATCCCAATACCAGGTTTCCTGAGATAAAAAAGTGACACATAACAGCAAAAGAAGAAACGGCAGGAAATCACAACTATCTCTGATGATACAAATCCCAGTCCCAATTCACGGATGTTCCTGAATAGTGTTCATGTGTGAGGACAACTACCCCCATTATGTGTAATGGGCAGAGCGGACAATAACTGCACTGTGTGGGGAGGGGGACGTACAGGCCTGGCTGACTCCACTGCTGCTCTGGAGGATGACGTCATGTATAACTGAGCAGTGCTGAAGAGCGGGGGAAGCAGCTCGCACTCTGCAGCGTGGTTTACTGGAGCTCCATAATGTCAGGGGCCACTTATTAATTATAGTCATAGTCATCATTATTATTATTATATTATCCTCATTGTTATATTATATTATTATGCTCGTTATTATAGACGTCCCGCCAGTTCTCCAGCCTTTCTTCTAGTAGGAGCCTGTTGTGTATACCACGTGTCCTTCTCGCCTCCTGTGAGCCTCTCCTCTCCCTCCTTCATTATTTCCCAGTGTCATGAATGTGAGACTCCGCTGTACATACCGTCACAGCATGCAGAGAGTACCCCAAGCCGAGCTGCCGACATGCCACCATTGCTTCCTTAGTTGTCCAGCCATCACTGCACAGGTAGCCCCAAGAGTTTTCAAACTTCAGCTCAACGCGGCCCTCAAACTGTGTGCGCCCCCCGATGATGCGTATCTGTGAGGGTCAGCCCAGGAGCAGCAAGCAATGACAGACAAAGAGCCGGACGTGAGGCAGACAATGACAGAGAGGATTCAGTGGATGGAGACTAGAGAGTGGACACAAAGATCTGCCGCAGCTTATACAGGACAGTCATGCAGAGAGAAGCCCAACTCATCACCAGGCCAAGCACCACCGAGCAGAGAACATACGTGACCCAAGCCAAACCCAGCACACACCACAAGGCAGGTGCACAGGGACAACCACAAAGGCAGACACACAGGGACAACCACAAAGGCAGACACACAGGGACAACCACAAAGGCAGACGCACAGGGACAACCACAAAGGCAGACGCACAGGGACAACCACAAAGGCGGGAGCTCTTCTGTAGGACATCTAGAGGGGTCTCGTCCTGAAGGAGACCATAGAGAGAAGACTGGATCCTCTATATCCTGAGTCAGACAAGTCATCATCCTGCAGAACCGGTCACAATCCAATGTTAGTGGAGATGATCTCCTGGATCTGCTCCACCGCTCACATTATCAGGGTGGAAGATTCCCACCGTAGGGGTCGTGAAGCACAGGGGGTTAGGAGGGCTTCATAAATGTCTACAATGAGAGACTTGGAAGGATATTATAGATGACGGAGAACCACCGGCTGGAGGCCACGTCTCTAGGATAAAACGGATGAAAACAATGAAAGAGTGGAGAATGATGGGGCCCCCTTCTTGGTAGGTAGTGGTGCTCTTATACGGAGATTTTCCTGCCATTCAGATGATTGGCCAGGTTCCCCGCAGTGTTCACCCTACAATTTAATATTTAGAGGGAAGCACCTCACTAGAAACGGACAATTGCTTCAAGCTCCTTCTGACCCCAATAAAAAGCGGAGGACAGAGAGCGGGGAGTGCAGATTCTTGTGTGTAACGGATCAGCCACATTGAGGTTAGAAACAGCACAAACACATGTAGCGGTGGAGGCCTCACTCAGGATGATCCTGCTCAGTGTGATCTGTGTAACCCCCGGAATACGACCCTGTCCCCCTCATCACACTGCACAGGATCTAATACCTACCTGAAGGGCACTGCTGGCATATCCTAGGCCCAACTGTTGGCAGACAACTGCAGCCTCTTTGGTTCCCCAGCCTTCTCCACAAACAAATCCCCAGCGCTCTACTCCACGGGGTCCCCACAAAACCTCCACCCGCCCCTCATGCCGGCTGCGACCCCCGGCCAAGCGGATCTGGAGGGAATAAGGATCTCATGTTTCAAATTCATTATAAAACAATTATCATTGCAGGACATTTCTTTCCTACATCGGCGGCTTTGTCCTCATGTTTCGTTAGAGGAGGTAAAATTTAGAGGTCACCATATTGTCTGGACCGCTCACTTAGTCTACTAATAATACGGCCCACAATAGTGAAGACGAGGAATCCCTAATATATCCAGTGTATTCCCCAATATGTCCCAATAGTGTAAAGATGTCTGAATCTGGGGGTCACTTCACTCCTGTGTAGATGTGATGTCCACCACCTCCCATATCTACATCTCTATGGAGGACACGTCATATATAAAGTCTTACACCTCTCATTTCTCCCATAACAACATGTATTGCGGCCGTCCATCCCCGGTTGGTCACCTACTCTACAAGGAATCACTCCGGACTGCAGAGCAGAGGATAAAGGGACCATCTCCTTCCCACGTTACAGTCCAGAGAAGTTTGATCCTGATGTGACTTGGTTCATTGAAGGTTGTAGAATGTGGACATCAGTTTCTTGATGATCTCCTATATCCTATATGTCCTACAGTAGATACGGTACAGCACATGTTCTGATGACGTCATGTGTCTAATGTGATTCTATCTAATGGTAGGGAAGATGACAGATGATGATGAAGTGGGTGAAGATGAAGGATCTGATCACAATTCTAACTCCAAAACTTACTGTGCATCAATGTCTCTTAGTGACGGACAAGTCATGGAGAAGGCACCTCCGTTTATGTTCCACATTGAGCCCCTCACCCCGCGTCTATCTGATGCCACCAGAGATGTGACCCCACCATGACATGGTCCGAGCCGTAGACATGACATCAGTGTTGGCCGGTGACAATGTTTTTCCTCGACTGTCGCTCATGAATTAGTCGAGTTCCTATCACGTCGATGACTGCGGCAGATAAAATGTGACATATGGATCTGTTGTACTGGATTTCTTGGTCATTGGTTGGTTTTGTTTGTATGAACGGCTGATTTGCCGCCACAGGGAGGTTTTATCTTTATATCGGGTGATCTTTGTGCTTGGTCATACCTTTATAAGGCCACTGAATAAAGGGATCACCTCACAGCCGGATCCATTACATGTCTCTGTGCGTCATCCAATGTCATGCCGAAAGGGGTAATCCAGGATAAGGAGAAAGGGTCCACTCAGCGCCATTCACTTCATCCACGGCTCAGCGGCATTTACTTCATCCACGGCTCAGCGCCATTCACTTCATCCACGGCTCAGCGCCATTCACTTCATCCACGGCTCAGCGCCATTCACTTCATCCACGGCTCAGCGCCATTCACTTCATCCACGGCTCAGCGCCATTCACTTCATCCACGGCTCACCGCCATTCACTTCATCCACGGCTCAGCGCCATTCACTTCATCCACGGCTCAGCGCCATTCACTTCATCCACGGCTCAGCGCCATTCACTTCATCCACGGCTCAGTGTCGTTCAATTTATCTACGGCTCAGCGCCTTTCACTTCATCCACGGCTCAGCGCCATTCACGTCATCCACGGCTCAGCGCCATTCACTTCATCCACGGCTCAGCACCATTCACTTCATCCACAGCTCAGCGCCATTCACTTCATCCACAGCTCAGCGCCATTCACTTCATCCACGGCTCAGCGCCATTCACTTCATCCACGGCTCAGCGCCATTCACTTCATCCACGGCTCAGCGCCATTCACTTCATCCACGGCTCAGCGCCATTCACTTCATCCACGGCTCAGCGCCATTCCGTTTATCCACGGCTCAGCGCCATTCACTTCATCCACGGCTCAGCGTCATTCACTTCATCCACGGCTCAGCGCCATTCACTTCATCCACGGCTCAGCGCCATTCACTTCATCCACGGCTCAGCGTCGTTCAATTTATCTACGGCTCAGCGCCATTCACTTCATCCACGGCTCAGCGCCATTCACTTCATCCACGGCTCAGCGACATTCACTTCATCCACGGCTCAGCGCCATTCACTTCATCCACGGCTCAGCGCCATTCAATTTATCTACGGCTTAGCGCCATTCACTTCATCCACGGCTCAGCGTCGTTCAATTTATCTACGGCTTAGCGCCATTCACTTCATCCACGGCTCAGCGCCATTCACTTCATCCACGGCTCAGCGACATTCACTTCATCCACGGCTCAGCGCCATTCACTTCATCCACGGCTCAGCGCCATTCAATTTATCTACGGCTTAGCGCCATTCACTTCATCCACGGCTCAGCGTCGTTCAATTTATCTACGGCTTAGCGCCATTCACTTCATCCACGGCTCAGCGCCATTAAATTTATCTACGGCTTAGCGCCATTCACTTCATCCACGGCTCAGCGCCATTCACTTCATCCACGGCTCAGCGCCATTCACTTCATCCACGGCTCAGCGCCATTCACTTCATCCACGGCTCAGCGCCATTCACTTCATCCACGGCTCAGCGCCATTCACTTCATCCACGGCTCAGCGCCATTCACTTCATCCACGGCTCAGCGCCATTCACTTCATCCACGGCTCAGCGCCATTCAATTTATCTACGGCTCAGCGCCATTCACTTCCTGTACAGTACAACACCAGACACGGTCAGTAGACATAAGTGGCGCGGTGTCTGGGAAAAAAACCAAAACTTTTTGTTCTATCATGGAAAACCCTTTAATCGCTGGGTAAAAATTCTCAATTTTGCACCATTTTCAAGATCATTGCTTGCTGTTGGTGAATGGGAACATTCTTGTTTGCATCCTGAGATGAAATGATATATCACATAAGGGCAGGTGATGTCTTAGTGCTTCCGGGCGCTCTCTCATAATGAGCTGCTTTTCAGATAAGAATGTTTCCAGTCATTTACATCAAGCAGAGATCTTTAAAATGATGAGAAATTGAAACCGCATGGGGGAATTTATTAAATATTCACTAAATGTGCATTGAGATTCTTCTCGGATGTCCTCGTGGTGTCGGCCACGCAGGTTCCACAGCAGGAGATTCTTACCCCCGTGGAGGTCCTGACAACTCTCATCATGTGTGTCACTCGGCCCGGCATCTACTCCTCTCTACGGGTCCCCCCAGAGTGATGTCCACAGACCCTGCGGTGTGACAATATCCCGCCTGTCTCAGGGTCCCATTGTTACAGACTACGGAATGCTTTGAAAGGCATTTTATTTAGTAAAAAGGTTTGGCGCAACATTACAAATACTTTTTAATTAAAAAGCCGTCTTACTTTTTGAGATACAGCTGCTTTATATTCTCTATACAGAGCAGCTGTATCTCTCGCTATTCACTGAATCCGTCAGTCCCGCAGATCTGACGGGTGCAGTGTACGCGGATCCTGCGTGTCTCAGTTTACAGGTGGATCCTGTGTCAATCATATCTACGTTATGAACTGTGAGACGCAGGACCCGACGCTGAACCCGTCATGTCTGTGCGACTGACGGATTCAGTGAATAGCGCTAGATACAGCTGCTCTGTATAGAGAATATAAAGCAGCTGTATCTTTAAAAGTAAAACTAAATTATATAAAGTTACACTAATAAAACTGACTGACCTGTGTATTATTAACGCCTTAACGACAGGTCACGTACTGGTACACGGCAGCCGTTAAGGGGGAAGTATGGAGCGGGGTCACGGGCTGAGCCACATCCGACATCTCACTCACATTGATTCCGCCCGCTTAACACCTTAAATGCCGCGGTCAATCGTGACCGCTGCAATTAAATTGTTAGAATCAGGAGGCGCCCCCATAAACACGTCATCGCGCCCCCCCCCCCACCCCATGGCACTATCGGCCAATTACAGTGGTTGTTAGTTCAGCCTGGGCGCCTAATAACGGCCCCCAGGTCCGCCATTTTTGTACTCCGGCAGGGCTTCAAAGGAGACTCAGAATCACGATATATACTGCAGTACATTAGTATTAGTACATTAGTATTGCAGCAAATCACTCAGGCGATCCAACGATCGCTGCTTCAAGTCTCCTAGGAGGAATAATAAAAAAAGGAAAAAACTGTTAAATAAAAAAAATAATGATGTTCCAAAACAAAAAGGATTGAAAGTTCAAAGACCCTTTTCCCATTTTTTCCCTAAAGCAATTTAAAAAGAAGTTAACATAACTGGTATCGCCGCGTCCGTAAAAGTCTGAGCTATCACAATAGTTGTACCGCCTGATGGACGCCGTAAAAACAAAACCCCCCAAAAAATGGTGTCATCGCAGTTTTTTGCAAATTTTACAACACAAATAACTTTCTCTCAGCTTCCCAGTACATGATGCGGTACAATAAACGATGCCTTGAAAAACGACAACTTGTCCCGCACAGAACAAGACCTCACGGCAATGTCCACCAAGAAATAGAAAAAAAAGTCATGGCTTTTGGAAGGCGGGGAGGAGAAAACGAAAATGAAAAACTCAAATTGGCCTGGTCTTTAAGGGGTTAAAAAAATACTTTCCTATCCAGGTGTAGACAGCCCTTAATGCCGATTCAGAGAAAACCGAACTTACTGGAAATGCTCGAAATCAAGGACGACCTGATCGAGCCGCATGGAGACGTCAATCTAATAAAAGCTTTAATATGGGATTCCCAGTGTCCCCACTGCCGGGGCATTGTGCCGATTGTGGAGAAGGACATCCTATCCGGATGACCACCAAGCACAGACACTGGAGCAGGACCACAATGATAGGATGAAGAGCTTCCTCCACCCACAGACCCTACACCAGAGAGGCCTCCAGAATGGACACATTGGGATTGTTCTTCTGAAGCTCATTCCACGGATGACCACGTGTGATTGCAGCTGGCAGAGCGCGGTGCTGGAGGGGACTCCTATGCAGCATCACTAGATAACGTTACTGGGTAATGAGATGCAGTTCCAGTCCTTCCAGCTCACGGGGTGTTATCCTACTAGGAAGACGTCTAAGAAAAGGTCATTCATTGCTGCCGCTGCGTGTCATCTGGAGGAACACACAGTTTCCATCCAGGAAGTTTTGGGATGAGAGCGGCCTGTTCTATAAAGTATTTCCAGCTCTTCCCATCCAAAGAAAATACAAGTTCATAGTCTGTGAATAGAGGAACCAGCACGTGAATGAAGACGCTTCTGTCTATGTGTGCTGTCTGGTGGTGGATAAATAAATCCTGTGCAGTCCTGGAGCTGAAACGTGGCAGGCAACACCACCAGCGACAGCAGGACGGCAGTCCGAAGCAAAAGTTACAAAAATAAATCACAGGGACTATATAAAGATAATAAAAAAGAGAAAATCACAGAGACTGTATGAAGCGCAGAGATGGAGTGGAACCACGGGGACTGTATGAAGCGCAGAGATGGGGTGGAACCACGGGGACTGTATGAAGCGCAGAGATGGGGTGGAACCACGGGGACTGTATGAAGCGCAGAGATGGGGTGGAACCACGGGGACTGTATGAAGATTAGAGATGGGGTAGAACCATGAGCTTACAAATGGAGTGGAAAAACGAGGACTGTATGAAGCTTAGGGAAGGGGTGGAACCATGGGGACTGTATGAACTTTAAAGAAGGTGTGGAGGCACAAGCACTGTATGAAGCTCAGAGAATGGGTGGAGGCACAGTAACTGGATGAAGCTTAGAGCAGGGCAATAATGACAGGACCTGTAGGAAGCTCTGAGAAGAGCCGGCGACACAAACACAGTATGAAGCTCAGTAGAGGTCTGAAGTCACAGGGATTGTATGAAGCTCAGTAGAGGTCTGCAGTCACAGGGATTGTATGAAGCTCAGTAGAGGTCTGAAGTCACAGGGATTGTATGAAGCTCAGTAAAGGTCTGAAGTCACAGGGATTGTATGAAGCTCAGTAAAGGTCTGCAGTCACAGGGATTGTATGAAGCTCAGTAGAGGTCTGAAGTCACAGGGATTGTATGAAGCTCAGTAGAGGTCTGAAGTCACAGGGATTGTATGAAGCTCAGTAAAGGTCTGCAGTCACAGGGATTGTATGAAGCTCAGTAGAGGTCTGAAGTCACAGGGATTGTATGAAGCTCAGTAAAGGTCTGCAGTCACAGGGATTGTATGAAGCTCAGTAAAGGTCTGCAGTCACAGGGATTGTATGAAGCTCAGTAGAGGTCTGCAGTCACAGGGATTGTATGAAGCTCAGTAGAGGTCTGCAGTCACAGGGATTGTATGAAGCTCAGTAGAGGTCTGAAGTCACAGGGATTGTATGAAGCTCAGTAGAGGTCTGAAGTCACAGGGATTGTATGAAGCTCAGTAGAGGGCTGCAGTCACAGGGATTGTATGAAGCTCAGTAGAGGTCTGCAGTCACAGGGATTGTATGAAGCTCAGTAAAGATCTGCAGTCACAGGGATTGTATGAAGCTCAGTAGAGGTCTGCAGTCACAGGGATTGTATGAAGCTCAGTAGAGGTCTGCAGTCACAGGGATTGTATAAAGCTCAGCAGAGGTCTGCAGTCACAAGGATTGTATGAAGCTCAGTAGAGGTCTGCAGTCACAGGGATTGTATGAAGCTCAGTAAAGGTCTGCAGTCACAGGGATTGTATGAAGCTCAGTAGAGGTCTGCAGTCACAGGGATTGTATGAAGCTCAGTAGAGGTCTGCAGTCACAGGGATTGTATGTAGCTCAGTAAAGGTCTGAAGTCACAGGGATTGTATGAAGCTCAGTAGAGGTCTGCAGTCACAGGGATTGTATGAAGCTCAGTAGAGGTCAGAAGTCACATGGATTGTATGAAGCTCAGTAAAGGTCTGCAGTCACAGGGATTGTATGAAGCTCAGTAGAGGTCTGAAGTCACAGGGATTGTATGAAGCTCAGTAAAGGTCTGCAGTCACAGGGATTGTATGAAGCTCAGTAAAGGTCTGCAGTCACAGGGATTGTATGAAGCTCAGTAAAGATCTGCAGTCACAGGGATTGTATGAAGCTCAGTAAAGGTCTGCAGTCACAGGGATTGTATGAAGCTCAGTAGAGGTCTGCAGTCACAGGGATTGTATAAAGCTCAGCAGAGGTCTGCAGTCACAGGGATTGTATGAAGCTCAGTAGAGGTCTGCAGTCACAGGGATTGTATGAAGCTCAGTAGAGGTCTGCAGTCACAGGGATTGTATGAAGCTCAGCAGAGGTCTGATGTCACAGAGATTGTATGTAGCTCAGTAGAGGTCTGAAGTCACAGGGACTGTATGTAGCTCAGTAGAGGTCTGAAATGACAGGGATTGTATGTAGCTCAGTAGAGGTCTGAAGTCACAGGAATTCTATGAAGCTCAGTAGAGGTCTGCAGTCACAGGGATTGTATGAAGCTCAGTAGAGGTCTGCAGTCACAGGGATTGTATGAAGCTCAGTAGAGGTCTGAAGTCACATGGATTGTATGAAGCTCAGTAGAGGTCTGAAGTCACAGGGAGTGTATGAAGCTCAGTAGAGGTCTGAAGTCACAGGGATTGTATGAAGCTCAGTAGAGATCAGAAATGACAGGGATTGTATGAAGCTCAGTAGAGGTCTGATGTCACACAGATTGTATGAAGCTCAGTAGAGGTCTGCAGTCACAGGGAGTGTATGAAGCTCAGTAGAGGTCTGAAATGACAGGGATTGTATGAAGCTCAGTAGAGGTCTGCAGTCACAGGGATTGTATGAAGCTCAGTAGAGGTCTGAAATGACAGGGATTGTATGAAGCTCAGTACAGGTCTGAAATGACAGGGATTGTATGAAGCTCAGTAGAGATCAGAAATGACAGGGATTGTATGAAGCTCAGTAGAGGTCTGATGTCACACAGATTGTATGAAGCTCAGTAGAGGTCTGCAGTCACAGGGAGTGTATGAAGCTCAGTAGAGGTCTGAAATGACAGGGATTGTATGAAGCTCAGTAGAGGTCTGCAGTCACAGGGATTGTATGAAGCTCAGTAGAGGTCTGAAATGACAGGGATTGTATGAAGCTCAGTAGAGGTCTGAAGTCACAGGGATTGTATGTAGCTCAGTAGAGGTCTGATGTCACAGGGATTGTATGAAGCTCAGTAGAGGTCTGAAGTCACAGGGAGTGTATGAAGCTCAGTAGAGGTCTGAAGTCACAGGGATTGTATGAAGCTCAGTAGAGATCAGAAATGACAGGGATTGTATGAAGCTCAGTAGAGGTCTGATGTCACACAGATTGTATGAAGCTCAGTAGAGGTCTGCAGTCACAGGGAGTGTATGAAGCTCAGTAGAGGTCTGAAATGACAGGGATTGTATGAAGCTCAGTAGAGGTCTGCAGTCACAGGGATTGTATGAAGCTCAGTAGAGGTCTGAAGTCACACGGATTGTATGAAGCTCAGTAAAGGTCTGCAGTCACAGGGATTGTATGAAGCTCAGTAGAGGTCTGAAATGACAGGGATTGTATGAAGCTCAGTAGAGGTCTGAAATGACAGGGATTGTATGAAGCTCAGAAGAGGTCTGATGTCACACGGATTGTATGAAGCTCAGTAGAGGTCTGATGTCACAGGGATTGTATGTAGCTCAGTAGAGGTCTGAAATGACAGGGATTGTATGAAGCTCAGTAGAGGTCTGAAGTCACAGGGATTGTATGTAGCTCAGTAGAGGTCTGATGTCACAGGGATTGTATGTTGCTCAGTAGAGGTCTGAAGTCACAGGGATTGTATGAAGCTCAGTAGAGGTCTGAAGTCACAGGGATTGTATGAAGTTCAGTAGAGGTCTGCAGTCACAGGGATTGTATGTAGCTCAGTAGAGGTCTGAAATGACAGGGATTGTATGTAGCTCAGTAGAGGTCTGATGTCACAGGGATTGTATGAAGCTCAGTAGAGGTCTGAAGTCACAGGGATTGTATGAAGCTCAGTAGAGGTCTGAAGTCACAGGGATTGTATGAAGCTCAGTAGAGGTCTGAAGTCACAGGGATTGTATGAAGTTCAGTAGAGGTCTGAAGTCACAGGGATTGTATGAAGCTCAGTAGAGGTCTGAAATCACAGGGATTGTATGAAGCTCAGTAGAGGTCTGAAGTCACAGGGATTGTATGAAGTTCAGTAGAGGTCTGAAGTCACAGGGATTGTATGAAGCTCAGTAGAGGTCTGAAGTCACAGGGATTGTATGAAGCTCAGTAGAGGTCTGAAATCACAGGGATTGTATGAAGCTCAGTAGAGGTCTGAAGTCACAGGGATTGTATGAAGTTCAGTAGAGGTCTGAAGTCACAGGGATTGTATGAAGCTCAGTAGAGGTCTGATGTCACAGGGATTTTATGAAGTTCAGTAGAGGTCTGAAGTCACAGGGATTGTATGAAGCTCAGTAGAGGTCTGCAGTCACAGGGATTGTATGAAGCTCAGTAGAGGTCTGATGTCACAGGGATTGTATGAAGCTCAGTAGAGGTCTGATGTCACAGGGATTGTATGAAGCTCAGTAGAGGTCTGAAATCACAGGGATTGTATGAAGCTCAGTAGAGGGCTGCAGTCATGGGGATTGTATGAAGCTCAGTAGAGGTCTGAAGTCACAGGGATTGTATGAAGTTCAGTAGAGGGCTGCAGTCACAGGGATTGTATGAAGTTCAGTAGAGGTCTGAAGTCACAGGGATTGTATGAAGCTCAGTAGAGGTCTGAAGTCACAGGGATTGTATGAAGTTCAGTAGAGGGCTGCAGTCATGGGGATAGGACCAGTGATTGTCCACGCCTTGACCCATGTGTAGTAAAGCTGGCTGTAGTCCTGACATTTCTGTTGGTGGATCCTGGCAATCTTGGGAGTCCAGTGGATGTTCACATTGTTTATGTGGAATAGAGATTGTACCAGGCCTATTTATGGTCCCCTATCCATGGCCCATATCAGCTGCAGGCGCTGTCTGTAAGGGGTGTTAACTCTCGGAGACAGATTGTTGTAAAATAACTAATTTGTATAGGAGTATTTACCCTGTATGTGATTTGATCTGGTTGCCCGCAGGACATGGAGTACACCACAGGGATATAAATATCACAGCGTACATCCCATCCACAACACACAATGTCCATATCTTATAGCAGGTGGTTCAGGTCATGAGTCCTCAAGATACATGTATTACAGCCTGGACTCCACACATAACATCACAGCGTCCGTCTCTACCCACAATCCTCTGCAGTCATCCGTCTTCCAGAGACATGTATTACAGCCTGGACTCCACACATAAATGTTCATGGCATCCACACGTCATTTTCTCCTGCAGACTTGTGTCATCTCCACACACCCCTCACCCATCCCACCACTACAGGATTTGAGATTTAGCATGGTGGGTCAGTAGGCAGATGTGACATACTGACCGTACTGTCGTAGCCCATGTATGGGATGTTGCACTTAATGGCGGCATCTTCGCTGTGCTTGCAGTCCTCTTGTGTGATGTTCTTGTACTGACAGTCAAGGAGGGACTTCTCATTCCCAGTACACCGCACCTCATTCATGTGAATGGGACCCATACCTGTCCGAGAGAAATGCAGGCCATTAAGAGGGATCAAGAAACGTACATGATAATACACAGTGACAGAAATACGTACAACTCCTACACATATTGACATCTGAAGAAGACCTCATTCACTGAGTATTCTGTCTGTATGAAGTAGGTCCTGACTATGGAGCCGAGGTCATTCTATAGAGCCGAGGTCCTTCTATGGAGCCGAGGTCATTCTATAGAACGGAGGTGATTCTATGGAGCGGAGGTCATACTACAGAGCCGAGGTGCTTCTACGGAGCCGAGGTGCTTCTACGGAGCCAAAGTCATTCTACAGAGCCAAGGTCATTCTACAGAGCCGAACTCCTTCTACGGAGCCGAGGTCGTTCTACGGTGCAGAGGTCGTTCTACGGTGCAGAGGTGGTTCTACGGAGCCGAGGTCATTCTACGGAGCCGAGGTCATTCTACGGAGCCGAGGTCATTCTACGGAGCCGAGGTCATTCTACGGAGCCGAGGTCATTCTACGGAGCCGAGGTCCTTCTACGGAGCCGAGGTCCTTCTACGGAGCCGAGGTCATTCTACGGAGCCGAGGTCATTCTACGGAGCCGAGGCCATTCTACACAGCAGAGCTCCTTCTACGGAGCCGAGGTCCTTCTACGGAGCCGAGGTCCTTCTACGGTGCAGAGGTCGTTCTACGGAGCCGAGGTCCTTCTACGGAGCCGAGGTCCTTCTACGGAGCCGAGGTCATTCTACGGAGCCGAGGTCATTCTACGGAGCCGAGGCCATTCTACGGAGCCGAGGCCATTCTACGGAGCCGAGGTCCTTCTACGGAGCCGAGGTCCTTCTACGGAGCCGAGGTCATTCTACGGAGCCGAGGTCATTCTACGGAGCCGAGGCCATTCTACACAGCAGAGCTCCTTCTACGGAGCCGAGGCCATTCTACGGAGCCGAGGTCCTTCTACGGAGCCGAGGTCCTTCTACGGAGCCGAGGTCATTCTACGGAGCCGAGGTCATTCTACGGAGCCGAGGTCATTCTACAAAGCCGAGGTCATACTACAGAGCCGAGGTCATACTACGGAGCAGAGGTCCTTCTACGGAGCAGAGGTCCTTCTACGGAGCAGAGGTCATTCTACGGAGCGGAGGTCATTCTACGGAGCGGAGGTCATTCTATGGAGTGGAGGTCATTCTGTGTAGTGGACGTCCTTCTATGGAGCTACTCACATATCTGGATTTCTCATTTTGAATAAGCACAATGATTCATTAGATGACATATGACGGTCATATGCTCCCCATAGGGGTCAAGGGAGCCTGAAAAATATGGATCAGTAATATTATATATCAGTATGACATCTGTATTATGGAGATAGAGATTATATATATATATATATATATATACACACAGGGTGGGCCATTTATATGGATACACCTAAATAAAATGGGAATTGGTAGTGATATTAACTTCCTGTTTGTGGCACATTAGTATATGGGAGGGGGGAAACTTTTCAAGCTGGGTGTTGACCATGGCGGCCATTTTGAAGTCGGCCATTTTGTATCCAACTTTAGTTTTTTCAATGGGAAGAGGGTCATGTGACACATCAAACTTATCGAGAATTTCACAAGAAAAACAATGGTGTGCTTGGTTTTAACATTACTTTATTCTTTCATGAGTTATTTACAAGCTTCTCTTTGTTTACAGCCATTGACATGTCGCAGAGGTTAACGCGTGAGGAGCGGACAGAAATTGTGTTGATGTCTGGTGAACGCAGTACCCGGGTCATTGCAGCAGATTTCAATGCAAGACACCCTACGAGACCACCCATCTCCCATGCTACAGTTTGCAAACTGCTTGCCAAGTTTCGTGAAACTGGTTCAGTGTTGGATTTGCCCAAATGTGGACGCATGAAAACTGTCACTAATGAAGAAACATCAGTGGCTGTCCTGGCTTCATTCATCAAGAGCCCCCAGCGTAGCACTCGCCGCATGTAACTGGAGAGTGGCATCAGTCCAACATCCCTGCGGCGGATATTAGCTACTCACAAATGGCAGCCTTACAAACCCCAGCTGCTGCAGCACCTCAACCAGGAGGACCCAGATCAAGGCACTGAATCTGCAGAATGGGCAAAACAAAAATTGGACCAGGACCCTCAGTTTAAACAGAACATTTTGTTCAGTGATGAGGCAAACTTTTATTTGAATGGTGAAGTTAACAAACAAAACCACCGCTATTGGTCTGACACGAACCCACATTGGATAGATCCCTCCAAGACTGTTGGAACACAAAAATTGATGGTATGGTGTGGTATATGGGGTACAAAGATAGCGGGGCCATTCTTCATCAATGGAAACCTCAAGCCACGGGATACCTGACATGGCTACATGATGATGTGTTTCCCTCTTTATGCACTGAGGCCGGCACTTTCCCTGAGTTTTTCCAGCAAGATGGTGCACATTATGGGTGTCAGGTCCGAGCATTCCTAGATGAACAGTTTCCTGGAAAGTGGATTGCTCGTCGTGGGCCATTAGAATGGCCCCCTAGGTCTCCCGATCTGACCCCCTTAGACTTTTATCTTTGGGGTCATCTGAAGGCAATTGTCTATGCTGTGAAGATACGAGATGTGCAGCAACTGAAACTACGGATACTGGAAGCCTGTGCTAGCATTTCTTCTGCGGTGTTGCTATCAGTGTGTCAAGAGTGGGAGAAGAGGGCGGCATTGACAATCCAACACAATGGGCAGCACTTTGAACACATTTTATAAGTGGTCAGAAACTTGTAAATAACTCATGAAAGAATAAAGTAACGTTAAAACCAAGCACACCATTGTTTTTCTGGTGAAATTCTCGATAAGTTTGATGTGTCACATGACCCTCTTCCCATTGAAAAAACTAAAGTTGGATACAAAATGGCCGACTTCAAAATGGCCACCATGGTCAACACCCAGCTTGAAAAGTTTCCCCCTCCCATATACTAATGTGCCACCAACAGGAAGTTAATATCACCAACCATTCCCATTTTATTTAGGTGTATCCATATAAATGGCCCACCCTGTATAATAAGTGTGGCCGTTCTCTTTGGTTTGCGGATTCGTTTTATTGTTTCCTCTGATTGTATATGGCTGTAGTATATATTGGCGCTCTGTATAAATGATCTATATATATGATTATTAATGTGTCCCCGGCCGGTGGAGTTTTCGGTCTGAGGTCACATTTCTGCAGGAGGCTCATTATCCTGGTTTTTGGCTCCTGTCCATGATGCGGTGACTTCACTTGTACATGTGCAGCTCATTACCGGCCCGGCTAGACGTGATGACTTCCAGATGTTCCTCGCTTGACATTTACTGAATATCCGTCCTGTCAGGGAGTGAAGCTCCGAGCAGGGACTGACTGCGGCTCTTCGGCTTTTTCTTTCCTATCTGGCACCACAGTGTGAGGAGTCTCATGGTGAAGGCTGGAGAATGTGGGGTCCACCACCGGACCGATGAGCAGTAATGAGGTCCTCTAATGATCATTAATGGGTAAATACTGTGTCAGTATAGAGAGGCCACAGGTAAATGACACACAATGACCCGACGGCTGATTTACTAATAGAAGGACAATTGTATGTTGAGTGGAAATTGCGTGTTAGTTGGTTTCTGCTGCACTCTATTCTACTCCATATGTTCGGTTCTTCTATTGTGTTATTATCTATTACAGAGCGCTGCACTCTGTGGCTCCCCAGCTGTTTAGAACTAAAACTCCCAGCATGCCCCAACAACCACAGGCTGAGAGTTGTATTTACCCAACAGTTATAGGGTCCCAGATTGGTGCTCCATTACATATGTCGTTCATTCGAGGACTTTGTTTGGTAATGAAGACACCACCAGCGTTCCTCGTCCTCTCCTCTAGCGACCACTCACCTTGACCCATGCGAGCACCAGTTAAGGCTTCTTTTGCACTTCCATAGCCCAGCTCTCGACAGAGCACACTAGCTGCTTGTAGATCCCAGCGGTCATCGCACACAGTGCCCCACTGCCCATTCTTCAACACTTCAACACGACCCTCACCAGGACGAGAACCTCCTTTCAATCGGATGAACTCCTGTAGGACAGAGCAAAAGATGACAGTGAGAGCAAAAGGCGCAGCAGTATATAACATATAACACAGCCCGTCAGTCTCCACTCACTGACCTCTCGCGGTGGCTGCTGTACCACTTTCTTCTTCTTTATTGCGGTCTGTGCTGCATTGTGAGCTGCAAATACAGACCCCAGAGCACAACTCACAACCACTGGGCCCCCGTCCTGGCAGAATGAAGAGCTGTTCACCTTGTACAATTCAAAAGGACACAGAGACAAGTGAACCTCGCTGCCCGAGCACTTCACCGAGTGCAAGCGGAATGACGGCTTCTGTTTGTCCAGGTAGAGCCTGTGGGAGAGATGAAGGCATGAGGAGACGAACAGTTCAAGGACAACAAGTCCCTCACCAAGCAGCTCAGCCAGGGACAACAAGCCCCTCACCAAGCAGCTAAGCCAAGGACAACAAGCCCCTCACCAAGCAGCTCAGCCAAAAACAACAAGCCCCTCACCAAGCAGCTCAGCCAAGGACAACAAGCCCCTCACCAAGCAGCTCAGCCAAGGACAACAAGCCCCTCACCAAGCAGCTCAGCCAAGGAAAACAAGCCCCTCACCAAGCAGCTCAGCCAAGGACAACAAGCCCCTCACCAAGCAGCTCAGCCAAGGAAAACAAGCCCCTCACGAAGCAGCTCAGCCAAGGACAACAAGCCCCTCACCAAGCAGCTCAGCCAAGGACAACAAGCCCCTCACCAAGCAGCTCAGCCAAGGACAACAAGCCCCTCACCAAGCAGCTCAGCCAAGGACAACAAGCCCCTCACCAAGCAGCTCAGCCAAGGACAACCAGCCCCTCACCAAGCAGCTCAGCCAAGGACAACAAGCCCCTCACCAAGCAGCTCAGCAAAGGACAACAAGCCCCTCACCAAGCAGCTCAGCCAAGGACAACAAGCCCCTCACCAAGCAGCTCAGCCAAGGAAAACAAGCCCCTCACCAAGCAGCTCAGTCAAGGACAAGCCCCTCACCAAGCAGCTCAGCCAAGGAAAATAAGCCCCTCACGAAGCAGCTCAGCCAAGGACAACAAGCCCCTCACCAAGCAGCTCAACCAAGGACAACAAGCCCCTCACCAAGCAGCTCGGCCACGACCATGTGAACATTAACTCTGAGAGAAGAACTGACACACAAAGCACCCAGCGGTGATAGCGGCACACCGTACAAAGGAAAAGGTGAAAAGACACGCAAAAGCACCCCGCGGTGATAGCGGCACACCATACGAAGAAGGAGGAGGAGAACAGACACGCAAAGTACCCAGCGGTAATAGCGGCACACCGTACAAAGGAGGAGGAGGAGAAAAGACATGCAAAGCACCCAGCGGTGATAGTGGTACACCATACGAGGGAGGAAAAAAGACACGCAAAGCACCCAGCAGTGATAGCGGTACACCATACAAAGGAGGAGGAGAAAAGACACGCAAAGCACCCAGCGGTGATAGCGGCACACCGTACAAAGAAGGAGGAGAAAAGACACGCAAAAGCACACCGCAGTGATAGCGGCACACCGTACAAAGAAGTAGGAGGAGAACAGACATGCAAAGCACCCAGCGGTGATAGAGGCACACCGTACAAAGGAGGAGGAGAAAAGACACGCAAAAGCACACCGCAGTGATAGCGGCACACCGTACAAAGAAGTAGGAGGAGAACAGACATGCAAAGCACCCAGCGGTGATAGAGGCACACCGTACAAAGGAGGAGGAGAAAAGACACGCAAAGCACCTGGCGGTGATAGCGGCACACCGTACAAAGGAGGAGGAGAAAAGACACACAAAGCACCCGGCGGTGATAGCGGCACGCCATACGAAGGAGGAGGAGAAGAACAGACACGCAAAGCACCAAGCGGTGATAGCGGCACACCATACGAAGGAGGAGGAGAAAAGACACGCAAAGCACCCAGTGATGATAGCGGCACACCGTACAAAGGAGGAGGAGAACAGACACGCAAAGCACACAGCGATGATAGCGGCACACCGTACGAAGGAGGAGGAGGAGAAAAGACACGCAAAGCACCCAGTGATGATAGCACCACACAGTACTCCACCCAAATAAAACTTTTATTTTAGCTCCTTCTGTGTGATTCTGGCTGAAGAACTGATGTACCGGGGAACCGGAGAGTAGGGGGCATTGATTCACTTTCTCTATATAGGACGACTGGAGACAGATCTGAGAATGACTGAAGTCCCTGAGACCTGTAGTAGTGATTATTCTGATCTGCTTCAAGTCATAAGTAAAGATGGAGAAGAAGAAACTCCCAGAAGTCACCAGGACAGATAAGAATAAGGGTAAAACATGAAAAAGAAGAAGTGTCTCAGCTCCTCAAAAACAAGACGCAAAAAATTCAAAGCCAACAGACGCTCAAGAGAAAATCTACAAGACAATCAATGGAGAACCGAAGAGCAGAGGATGAGGAGGAGGAGGAGGATGATAGAGGAGGAGGATCAGGAGGAGGAGGAGGATGAGGAGGAGGAAGAGGATGAGGAGGAAGAGGATGAGGAGAAGGAGGATGAGAAGGAGGATGAGGAGAAGGAGGATGAGGAGAAGGAGGATGAGGAGAAGGAGGATGAGGAGAAGGAGGATGAGGAGAAGGAGGATGAGGAGAAGGAGGATGAGGAGAAGGAGGATGAGGAGAAGGAGGATGAGGAGAAGGAGGATGACGAGAAGGAGGATGACGAGAAGGAGGATGACGAGAAGGAGGATGACGAGAAGGAGGATGAGGAGGAAGAGGAATTATCGGACGTCTCTGCCCCCACCCTGAAAGCACTCTTCATTTCTGTTCTCACACACCGCAATTGACCAGATCCGGTCACTGCAGGAACTTCCAGATTACCCAGAAGGGTGGAGAACATGACTGAAGGATGCAGTATAATAGAAGGGTGGAGAACATGACTGAAGGATGCAGTATAATAGAAGGGTGGAGAACATGACTGAAGGATGCAGTATAATAGAGGGGTGGAGAACATGACTGAAGGATGCAGTATAATAGAGGGGTGGAGAACATGACTGAAGGATGCAGTATAATAGAGGGGTGGAGAACATGACTGAAGGATGCAGTATAATAGAGGGGTGGAGAACATGACTGAAGGATGCAGTATAATAGAGGGGTGGAGAACATGACTGAAGGATGCTGTATAATAGAAGGGTGGAGAACATGACTGAAGGATGCAGTATAATAGAGGGGTGGAGAACATGACTGAAGGATGCAGTATAATAGAAGGGTGGAGAACATGACTGAAGGATGCAGTATAATAGAGGGGTGGAGAACATGACTGAAGGATACAGTATAATAGAAGGGTGGAGAACATGACTGAAGGATGCAGTATAATAGAAGGGTGGAGAACATGACTGAAGGATGCTGTATAATAGAAGGGTGGAGAACATGACTGAAGGATACAGTATAATAGAAGGGTGGAGAACATGACTGAAGGATACAGTATAATAGAAGGGTGGAGAACATGACTGAAGGATGCTGTATAATAGAAGGGTGGAGAACATGACTGAAGGATGTGGTATAATAGAAGGGTGGAGAACATGACTGAAGGATGCTGTATAATAGAAGGGTGGAGAACATGACTGAAGGATGTGGTATAATAGAAGGGTGGAGAACATGACTGAAGGATGCTGTATAATAGAAGGGTGGAGAACATGACTGAAGGATGCGGTATAATAGAAGGGTGGAGAACATGACTGAAGGATGCAGTATAATAGAAGGGTGGAGAACATGACTGAAGGATGCAGTATAATAGAGGGGTGGAGAACATGACTGAAGGATGCAGTATAATAGAAGGGTGGAGAACATGACTGAAGGATGCAGTATAATAGAAGGGTGGAGAACATGACTGAAGGATGCAGTATAATAGAAGGGTGGAGAACATGACTGAAGGATGCTGTATAATAGAAGGGTGGAGAACATGACTGAAGGATGCAGTATAATAGAAGGGTGGAGAACATGACTGAAGGATGCTGTATAATAGAAGGGTGGAGAACATGACTGAAGGATGTGGTATAATAGAAGGGTGGAGAACATGACTGAAGGATGCAGTATAATAGAAGGGTGGAGAACATGACTGAAGGATGCAGTATAATAGAAGGGTGGAGAACATGACTGAAGGATGCAGTATAATAGAAGGGTGGAGAACATGACTGAAGGATGCAGTATAATAGAAGGGTGGAGAACATGACTGAAGGATGCGGTATAATAGAAGGGTGGAGACCATGACTGAAGGATGCAGTATAATAGAAGGGTGGAGAACATGACTGAAGGATACAGTATAATAGAAGGGTGGAGAACATGACTGAAGGATACAGTATAATAGAAGGGTGGAGAACATGACTGAAGGATGCAGTATAATAGAAGGGTGGAGAACATGACTGAAGGATACAGTATAATAGAAGGGTGGTGTAAAGGATCTGCCAGGCACAGCTTCGGGGTTAACTCCCTTAATTAATCAGTCAGCACCTGAATCTACATCCCTGAGACTGACTCCAGCTTCCACCACTCAGGCTGGCAGGCTTAGGAGTGGGAGAGCCTATCGCAGCCTGGCCAGACTCAGCTAGCTCCCGCCCTCTGTCTATTTATACCTGCATTTCCTGTTCCTCCTTGCTTGTTATTTCTTTTTCGTGTGGTTTCCTGGCCCAGCTACAGCTCCTTCTATTTTGTTCCTGCTCCATACTGACCCTGGCTTACTGACTACTCTTCTGCTCTTCGTTTGGTACCTCGCACACTCCTGGCTTGACTCGGCTCGTTCACCACTCTGGTTGCTCACGGTGTTGCCGTGGGCAACTCCCCCTTTCCCTTGCTTGTATTCCCTTGTATGTTTGTCGTGTTTGTCGTGCACTTACTGAGTGCAGGGACCGCCGCCCAGTTGTACCCCATCGCCTAGGGCGGGTCGTTGCAAGTAGGCAGGGACAGAGTGGCGGGTAGATTAGGGCTCACTTGTCCGTTTCCCTACCCCCCGGTCATTACATAATAACAAGCCCATACCTAGTCTACCCTGGTCCCTGACACCACTATGGACCCCCGTGAGACCCTGGCTCAGCAAATGCAGGGTCTCTCCCTACAGGTCCAGGCCCTGGCTCAGAGGGTCAACCAGCCTGATGCTACCTTGGTAGTTCCCCTCACCGCACCTCTTGAACCCCACCTCAAGTTGCCCGACCGGTTCTCAGGGGACCGGAGGGCTTTTCTCTCCTTTCGGGAGAGTTGTAGGCTTTACTTTCGTTTAAAGCCTCATTCCTCAGGTTCTGAGAGCCAGCGGGTGGGTATAATTATGTTCCGGCTCCAGGAAGGGCCCCAAGAGTGGGCCTTCTCCTTGGCTCCTGACGCCCCTGAACTTTCCTCCGTTGATTGTTTCTTTTCTGCTCTCTGACTTATTTATGACGAGACTGACAGGACTGCCTTTGCCGAGAGTCAGCTGGTGACCTTACGTCAGGGTAAGAGACCTGTTGAGGAGTATTGCTCTGACTTTAGGAAGTGGTGCGTAGCTTCTCGGTGGAATGACCCTGCCTTAAGGTGCCAGTTTAGGTTGGGTCTGTCGAATGCCCTGAAAGACCTGCTAGTTAGCTATCCCTCTTCTGACTCCCTAGACCAGGCTATGGCTTTAGCGGTACGACTTGACCGACGTCTCAGGGAACGACAACATGAACGTTTATGTGTTTTCTCCTCCGACTCCCCCATGATGCCTCCCGAAGTTCCGTTGCTTCGTTCCTCCAGGAAAGACTCAGAGATACCTATGCAACTCGGGGCCTCCGTGTCCCCCCAACAACGTAGAGAATTCCGCAGGAAGAATGGTCTCTGCTTCTACTGTGGGGATGACAAGCATCAAGTGAACAACTGTCCTAAGCGTAAGAATGCAGCCAGAGAACTTCCGCGCCTAAGTGATCATCGGGGAGGTCACTTGGGCGCACAGGTATTTCCAGTAAATAGGAAACGTACTAAGATCTTGCTTCCCTTTCAGGTCTCTTTTGGTGGTAGGTCTGCTACCGGCAGTGCCTTCGTGGATTCAGAGTCCTCTACTAATATTATGTCTGTGGAATTTGCTATGTCTCTTGCCATGCCTCTGATTGATTGGCCTAAACCTGTCCCGGTAGTGGGTATCGACTCCACTCCTCTTGCTAATGGTTATTTTACTCAGCATACTCCTGTTTTTGAACTCCTTGTTGGCTCCATGCATTTGGAGCAATGCTCTGTACTGTTGATGCAGGGATTATCGTCCGATTTGGTTTTAGGTCTTCCCTGGTTGCAGTTGCATAATCCCACGTTTGACTGGAATACTGGGGATCTTACCAAATGGGGTAATGAATGTTGTACGTCATGTTTTTCTCTTAATTCTATTTCTCCCCCTGAGGAGGCGAATACGCTACCCGAGTTTGTTCAGGACTTCGCTGATGTTTTCTCTAAGGAAGCCTCCGAAGTGTTACCTCCTCATAGAGAATACGATTGCGCTATCGAATTGGTACCAGGAGCTAAGCTTCCTAAGGGTAGGATATTTAATCTTTCTTGTCCCGAACGTGAAGCCATGAGAGAGTATATCCAGGAATCCCTGGCCAAGGGTTACATGCGTCCCTCTACTTCTCTGGTAGGTGCTGGCTTCTTCTTCGTGGGGAAGAAGGATGGTGGTCTTAGGCCATGCATTGACTACCGTAGCCTGAATAAGGTCACGGTAAGGAACCAGTATCCCCTTCCTTTGATACCTGATCTCTTTAATCAGGTTCAGGGGGCCCAATGGTTCTCTAAATTGGATCTACGGGGGGCGTATAACCTTATTCGCATCAAAGAGGGGGATGAGTGGAAGACTGCGTTTAACACGCCCGAAGGCCATTTCGAATACCTCGTCATGCCCTTTGGGTTGTGTAATGCTCCTGCTGTCTTCCAGAATTTCATAAATGAGATTTTGAGAAATTACCTGGGGATATTTCTTGTAGTGTACCTTGATGACATACTGGTGTTTTCCAAGGACTGGTCCTCGCACGTGGAGCATGTCAGGAAGGTGCTCCAGGTCCTTCGGGAAAACAAACTGTTTGCCAAAACCGAAAAATGTGTGTTTGGGGTACAGGAGATACCATTTTTGGGTCAAATCCTCACTCCTCATGAATTCCGCATGGACCCCGCCAAGGTTCAGGCTGTGGCGGAATGGGTCCAACCTGCCTCCCTGAAGGCGTTACAGTGTTTTTTGGGGTTCGCTAATTATTACAGGAGATTTATTGCTAACTTCTCGGTCATCGCTAAGCCTCTTACGGACCTCACTCGCAAAGGTGCTGATCTCCTCCACTGGCCTCCTGAGGCTGTCCAGGCTTTTGAGGTCCTTAAGAAGTGCTTTATCTCGGCCCCGGTGCTGCTTCAGCCCAACCAAATGGAGCCATTTATCGTGGAAGTTGACGCATCTGAGGTGGGAGTGGGGGCTGTCTTGTCCCAGGGTACCAGGTCCCTCACCCATCTCCGCCCCTGTGCCTACTTCTCCAGGAAGTTTTCGCCAACTGAGAGTAACTATGATATTGGCAACCGCGAACTCTTAGCCATTAAATGGGCATTTGAAGAGTGGCGCCACTTCCTGGAGGGGGCTAGACACCAGGTAACGGTCCTTACCGACCACAAGAATCTGGTTTTCCTAGAATCTGCCCGGAGGCTAAACCCGAGACAAGCTCGATGGGCGTTATTTTTTACTAGATTCAATTTTTTGGTTACCTATAGGGCTGGGTCTAAAAATATTAAGGCTGATGCACTGTCGCGTAGCTTCATGGCCAGCCCTCCTTCGGAGGAAGATCCTGCTTGTATTTTGCCTCCAGGTATAATCATTTCCTCGATCGATTCTGATTTAGTCTCTGAAATTGCTGCTGATCAAGGTTCAGCTCCCGGGAACCTTCATGAGAACAAGCTGTTTGTTCCCCTGCAATTCCGGCTAAGGGTACTTAGGGAAAATCATGACTCCGCACTATCTGGTCATCCAGGCATCCTGCGTACCAAACACCTCATTACCAGAAATTATTGGTGGCCTGCGTTGCCTAAAGACGTTAAGGCCTACGTCGCCGCTTGTGAGGTTTGTGCTAGGTCCAAGACTCCCAGGTCCCGACCAGCGGGCTTACTGCGTTCGTTGCCCATTCCCCAGAGACCTTGGACACATATCTCCATGGATTTTATCACCGATTTGCCTCCATCCCAAGGCAAGTCGGTGGTGTGGGTGGTGGTAGACCGCTTCAGTAAGATGTGCCACTTTGTGCCCCTCAAGAAACTACCCAACGCCAAGACGTTGGCTACCTTGTTTGTCAAACACATCCTGCGTCTCCATGGGGTCCCTGTCAATATTGTTTCGGACAGAGGGGTACAATTTGTTTCATTGTTTTGGAGAGCCTTCTGTATGAAGTTGGGGATTGATCTGTCCTTCTCCTCTGCCTTCCATCCTGAAACCAATGGTCAAACGGAGAGGACTAATCAATCTCTAGAACAATACTTAAGGTGTTTTATCTCTGACTGTCAATATGATTGGGTCTCATTCATTCCCCTCGCTGAATTTTCCCTTAATAACCGGGTCAGTAACTCGTCAGGGGTCTCCCCCTTTTTCTGTAATTTTGGGTTTAATCCACGGTTCTCCTCCGTTTCACCTGGTAGTTCCAACAATCCCGAGGTAGAGGTCGTTCATCGGGAACTGTGCACAGTCTGGGCCCAGGTTCAGAAGAACCTAGAGGCGTCCCAGAGTGTACAAAAAACTCAGGCTGATAGAAAACGTTCTGCTAACCCCCTGTTTATGGTCGGGGATCTGGTGTGGTTGTCGTCTAGGAACTTGCGTCTCAAGGTTCCGTCCAAGAAGTTTGCTCCCCGGTTTATTGGGCCGTATAAGGTCATTGAGGTCCTCAATCCTGTCTCCTTCCGGCTGGAGTTACCCCCGTCTTTTCGTATACACGACGTGTTTCATGCCTCCCTCCTTAAACGCTGCTCCCCGTCCTTGGCTCCCTCGAGGAGACCTCCTGTTCCCGTCCTCACCCCTGAGGGGGTGGAATTCGAGGTGGCCAGGATTGTGGACAGCAAGATGGTCCAAGGCTCCCTCCAGTACCTGGTCCATTGGAGAGGTTACGGGCCCGAGGAGAGGACTTGGGTACCCGCCCGGGATGTTCACGCTGGGGTATTGGTCAGGAGGTTCCACCTGCGTTTCCCCAGTAAGCCAGGTCCACTTAGAAAGGGTCCGGTGGCCCCTCATAAAAGGGGGGGTACTGTAAAGGATCTGCCAGGCACAGCTTCGGGGTTAACTCCCTTAATTAATCAGTCAGCACCTGAATCTACATCCCTGAGACTGACTCCATCTTCCACCACTCAGGCTGGCAGGCTTAGGAGTGGGAGAGCCTATCGCAGCCTGGCCAGACTCAGCTAGCTCCCGCCCTCTGTCTATTTATACCTGCATTTCCTGTTCCTCCTTGCTTATTTCTTTTTCGTGTGGTTTCCTGGCCCAGCTACAGCTCCTTCTATTTTGTTCCTGCTCCATACAGACCCTGGCTTACTGACTACTCTTCTGCTCTTCGTTTGGTACCTCGCACACTCCTGGCTTGACTCGGCTCGTTCACCACTCTGGTTGCTCACGGTGTTGCCGTGGGCAACTGCCCCTTTCCCTTGCTTGTATTCCCTTGTATGTTTGTCGTGTTTGTCGTGCACTTACTGAGTGCAGGGACCGCCGCCCAGTTGTACCCCGTCGCCTAGGGCGGGTCGTTGCAAGTAGGCAGGGACAGAGTGGCGGGTAGATTAGGGCTCACTTGTCCGTTTCCCTACCCCCCGGTCATTACAGGTGGAGAACATGACTGAAGGATACTGTATAATAGAAGGGTGGAGAACATGACTGAAGGATGCAGTATAATAGAAGGGTGGAGAACATGACTGAAGGATGCAGTATAATAGAAGGGTGGAGAGCATGACTGAAGGATGCTGTATAATAGAAGGGTGGAGAACATGACTGAAGGATGCAGTATAATAGAAGGGTGGAGAACATGACTGAAGGATGTTGTATAATAGAAGGGTGGAGAACATGACTGAAGGATGCTGTATAATAGAAGGGTGGAGACCATGACTGAAGGATGTTGTATAATAGAAGGGTGGAGAACATGACTGAAGGATGCTGTATAATAGAAGGGTGGAGAACATGACTGAAGGATGCAGTATAATAGAAGGGTGGAGAACATGACTGAAGGATGCAGTATAATAGAAGGGTGGAGAACATGACTGAAGGTGCAGTATAATAGAGGGGTGGAGAACATGACTGAAGGATGCAGTATAATAGAGGGGTGGAGAACATGACTGAAGGATGCAGTATAATAGAGGGGTGGAGAACATGACTGAAGGATGCAGTATAATAGAAGGGTGGAGAGCATGACTGAAGGATGCTGTATAATAGAAGGGTGGAGAACATGACTGAAGGATGCAGTATAATAGAAGGGTGGAGAACATGACTGAAGGTGCAGTATAATAGAGGGGTGGAGAACATGACTGAAGGATGCAGTATAATAGAAGGGTGGAGAGCATGACTGAAGGATGCTGTATAATAGAAGGGTGGAGAACATGACTGAAGGATGCTGTATAATAGAAGGGTGGAGAACATGACTGAAGGATGTTGTATAATAGAAGGGTGGAGACCATGACTGAAGGATGTTGTATAATAGAAGGGTGGAGAACATGACTGAAGGATGCTGTATAATAGAAGGGTGGAGAACATGACTGAAGGATGCAGTATAATAGAAGGGTGGAGAACATGACTGAAGGATGCAGTATAATAGAAGGGTGGAGAACATGACTGAAGGTGCAGTATAATAGAGGGGTGGAGAACATGACTGAAGGATGCAGTATAATAGAAGGGTGGAGAACATGACTGAAGGTGCAGTATAATAGAGGGGTGGAGAACATGACTGAAGGATGCAGTATAATAGAGGGGTGGAGAACATGACTGAAGGATGCAGTATAATAGAGGGGTGGAGAACATGACTGAAGGATGCAGTATAATAGAAGGTTGGAGAGCATGACTGAAGGATGCTGTATAATAGAAGGGTGGAGAACATGACTGAAGGATGCAGTATAATAGAAGGGTGGAGAACATGACTGAAGGTGCAGTATAATAGAGGGGTGGAGAACATGACTGAAGGATGCAGTATAATAGAGGGGTGGAGAACATGACTGAAGGATGCAGTATAATAGAGGGGTGGAGAACATGACTGAAGGATGCAGTATAATAGAAGGGTGGAGAGCATGACTGAAGGATGCTGTATAATAGAAGGGTGGAGAACATGACTGAAGGATGCTGTATAATAGAAGGGTGGAGAACATGACTGAAGGATGTTGTATAATAGAAGGGTGGAGACCATGACTGAAGGATGTTGTATAATAGAAGGGTGGAGAACATGACTGAAGGATGCTGTATAATAGAAGGGTGGAGAACATGACTGAAGGATGCAGTATAATAGAAGGGTGGAGAACATGACTGAAGGATGCTGTATAATAGAAGGGTGGAGAACATGACTGAAGGATGCAGTATAATAGAGGGGTGGAGAACATGACTGAAGGATACAGTATAATAGAAGGGTGGAGAACATGACTGAAGGATGCTGTATAATAGAAGGGTGGAGAACATGACTGAAGGTGCAGTATAATAGAGGGGTGGAGAACATGACTGAAGGATGCAGTATAATAGAGGGGTGGAGAACATGACTGAAGGATGCAGTATAATAGAGGGGTGGAGAACATGACTGAAGGATGCAGTATAATAGAAGGGTGGAGAGCATGACTGAAGGATGCTGTATAATAGAAGGGTGGAGAACATGACTGAAGGATACAGTATAATAGAAGGGTGGAGTATGCCCAACTCTCCTCAATCAAAGCAAAGATGTGAGGAAGAGAGGGAAACTGTCTGCTCAACGGGTGCGCTTTCTTTTCTGCTTCAGGTTTCTCCAGTAGCGGCTGATTGTTTTAGCTCTACTCCTGAAGAAAGTTCATAGATCCAGTAGGAGAGTGGAGAGACCAGACAGCCGAGAAGGTCCAGAGTTTTCTGCTGTTGTGTTATACAGGCTACATACAGGGAAGAGCTAATAACATATCACTGACCCCCCCCCCCCGGCCTCGTACACGACCCCCACACATGGATCACTCACTAATACCATCACCGCATCCACCAACAACTACACCCAACGTGCAGACAGAAGACCTCCACCAGGAGCACCACAGCCCAGATGTAACATGAGCCTGTAAGGACGAGCAGATGGAAGACTTCAAACTGACCCACGCTCCACCCGTCCTCCATATTATTGCATATTTGTCAGACTGAATGGGTTCTGATCCAACTATTGCAGCATTTGTCATTTATCCAACACCCGTATCACCCGTGTGGGAAAGTAACTACCCCCCATGAAGTCATAGATGAATACTGCCGATCTCCAATGTCACGCTTTATCCTGAAATCATGACACTCAGTAGAATTACTCTAAGAAAGCAGTGACAACCCAGCCAAGAAGTGACGTGACACCTCAGAAGCACCTCCAGAGTCCTGCAGCCTCTCTGGCCTCCGCTGAGGACTCCAGACAACATTAGGTCTTAATTATTAAAACTTACAGGAAAGCTGCTCTTGTGGATAAGGTGGTGAGAGTCATGGGAGGAGGAGACCACCGCTATCTAAGAGGAACATCAATGCATCCTGATAAACCCCTGTAGGGTCACAGAGCATTCTCATCAGGAGTGTTACCTGTCATAAGCGGAGGCTCAAATTTCATTGAAATCTGAACCAGAAGACAAGTCCCTGAGGACACACAACTTCTGGAGTCACAGTCCTGACTGAAGCCCAGGAGAGATGGCAGAAACGTTGAGCTTATGAAGGAGAACCTCCCACCGGTCCTCCAGGGAACAGATGAAGGAGAACCTCCCACCAGTCCTCCAGGGAACCGATGGAGAACCTCCCACCAGTCCTCCAGGGAACAGATAAAGGAGAACCTCCCACCTGCCCTCCAGGGAACAGATGAAGGAGAATCTCCCACCAATCCTCCAGGGAACAGATGAAGGAGAATCTCCCACTTGTCCTCCAGGGAACAGATGAAAGAGAACCTCCCACCAATCCTCCAGGGAACAGATGAAGGAGAACCTCCCACCAGCCCTCCAGGGAACAGATGAAGCAGAACCTCCCACCAGCCCTCCAGGGAACAGATGAAGGAGAACGTCCCACCAGTCCTCCAGGGAACAGATGGAGAACCTACTACCAGCCCTCCAGGGAACAGATGGAGAACCTCCCACCAGCCCTCCAGGGAACAGATGGAGGAGAACCTCCCACTAGCCCTCCAGGGAACAGATGGAGGAGAACGTCCCACCAGTCCTCCAGGGAAGGAACAGATGTAGAACCTACCACCAGCCCTCCAGGGAACAGATGGAGAACCTACCACCAGCCCTCCAGGGAACAGATGGAGAACCTCCCACCAGTCCCCCGGGGAACAGATAAAGGGGAACCTCCCACCAGTCCTCCAGGGAACAGCCGTCATGACATGATAGACTGAGGTCACATAATAAGTGGACAGCAGCAGTTTTTGCTGAAGATGGTGGGACCAGTTATTAAGGGTCCAGGGGGCAGATACTTTTTCATGACTTTGTTCTCATGTTAAATGATTCCTAAGCTTTCCACTGTAGAATATTATATTTTAAGATCAGAAACTGTTCAGTTTGACAAATATTTAATAATAGGGGACATCTGGAAGGGGGGCAAACACTTTTTTAGATCACTGCTCATGGTTTTTGTGAATTCCTGCAAATAAGAGGTTAATAGAATTGGCTCATCCAAGGCCACGACCCGTGATGAATGACTCCTGAGCCTGGTACCTGTTGTTGGTCTTCAGGTCCTTCTTTTGGGGGTCTTGGTTAGGAGGGGATCTGTCAGACAGAGGCAGGAAATCAAACTGCTGGAAATATGAAGAGGAGGCGTGGAGACTTCTGACTGTATTGTACACACAGGGAGTAGGGGCCATTGCTGGGTCTGGGGTCTCGGTGACTGATCAGGCAGCAGTGATCACAGACATTGGGGCAGGGGTAGCACTCAGTGGTGGACTTTATCCTCTCCCCACGTTCTCCTTATAAACTCCAAACACATCCCGATTGGTTAATGGCTACTGTAAGAGGACTTAGTGGGGTTCACTGGCTCGTGTCACCCACTATTACTACCCCCTTATATTAGGGTCACTAGGGTTACGCCTAGCTAGTAAGTGTGTGTGTGCGCGGTGATTCATGGCACAAGTGTATAGTAAAGATACAATTCACACTCAATTATTACAACACAAGATACACAACACAGTAAATATATCCCCAGTGTAGTATCAGTACACATAACAGGTTAATACGTATTGAATATACGGACACTACACGTGGCACAGTATTATTAACGAGCTATCCACTGTACTATACTACACCACCACCCACTTATCTATATATATATATGTTACAATGCACTCACACTTGCTTCTATGTCCCACCCCCACCGGACCAAGGGTCCCCGTACTAAGGGACTGTAGGGAGAGAGGAAAGGCAGGTTGTATTTGCAGCTGTATGGCAGTGGAGGGGTTATCTTTCTTAGCTGCTGAATGGAAGGGGTTGCAGTAGGGAGGTTTTGGTAGTGTAGGGTTAATGCAGCTTCTGCTATATTTGTGTGTAATGTGCAGGTCATGGGGAGGATTAAGGGTTAAACCAATGTGCAGGTAGTGTAGGGTTAATATACGGGGCTATGGGAGGTGAATATGATACCAGGGGACTAGGGGTTAAATGTATAGGGACCAGGGGAAATGCTCGTGGTAGAGGGGGATGGAAGCACAGCTGCTGCACATGGAGAGGATGGTGATATTATGATTGATATTAGCGACTGCTGATTAGGAGACGTTGTTTATAGCAGAAAGTATGTGATCCATGCCACGAGCTCGTGGCAGCTACCAGAAGACCACTTATAGTCAAGATGAATACAGACCCATGAGGGATTTCTATGGGAAACAGGATGAGATAGTGTCCTAAAGATGAGTGGGAAGAGTAGAAGACAATGGTCCATAGACTGGTGGAGAATCGGGTGTCGCTCAATAAACCGGGGAAACTAGTTGTAATGATTTAATTCTCGTCTTTTAATTAGAACAGACAGAAGTTTATTCTCCGATCCCTTCAGTGAAGGAATCCCAGGAAATAAACTCTCCATGATACCTTGGGCTTGAAGCCACCACCTTGGAGACCCGTTTCGTGGCTGCTTGTTTCTTCATACGTCTGAGAGAAGATAATATTGAGATGAATGAAACGCATGTAATATTAATACTAGGCCGATGTTAATAAGTGATGAATATAGAAATATCAGAGCGGGGCGGGGGGTCAATAATTCTCATTATTGAGTGGATCCTGTACAATAACCCTGAGGACCAGAAGTGAAGACATTCAGGGAACATCCCTCAGACTTCAGCCTCTGGTCCAGGTGTCAGACTTATTGTCAGGGTGGCCCCCGGCCGGTGGGGCCCTCAGTGCTGCTGCATATGTGGTTAGTACAGTGCATGGGAGTTTATATTCCATCATGAAATAAACTGCCCGGATTTACCTTTTGGGGCGACGCTTTGCCTTGGTGGAACGTTTTTTGTTTGAAGACGTTTTAACTTGTCTGAAAAATGTGATATTGAAAGGCGTCAAAAAGAGAAGGGGCCAAAACGAAACATGACAAAAACTGTCCCTGCACCCGGACCCTCAGATGGGGCGACCACTAGACCCGGGACACAGATCTCTATGGAGAAGTGGAGAGGTCCATGCTCATGGGGTGGTCTGAGTGGTGGACAGTATCTGAGGAGATGGCAGGTGGAGTGGCCCATAGGGACCCACATCAGCTCCAAGCCCCACCAAGTGCCGTGAACTCCTACTGATTACAGGCGGAGCATCTCCATGTGACATCGGCCATCGTGATAACTACCTGGTGGCTACGGATGTCTTATCCTGATGGAATCTCCTCACTCACTGATTTTTACCCATGGTTCATGTTGACTCTGTAAATCCGGACATACACTGGAGAAAGCTGTTGGCCAGGTGAGCGTTCATGTTTTATTTAATGGGAAGGGGGAATAAGCCGCTGCCAGAAACCTCTATCCCCCACAGACCCCTCATCATCTGCTGTTGGGGGATGGTCGAGAGGCCCCATACACATGAGATTCTCATTCAGTCCAGCCGACTTATATCCGGCGTATGACCAGCTGAAGACTCAAGCGCCAGGCTATAGATTTACAACAGGTGGAGAGGCACATCATACACAATGACACCGGAAAAGAAATCTGAATTCAGGTCCATTCACACGTTGCAGTTAAGGTGCGGTAAGAATTGAATTAAAATAAAGCATCTGAAGACCACATCGAAAAATGGACCAAATCAATGTAAAACGGCAACCATTTTTCAGATGAACTTTTACAATGTGGTTCGAACCGCAAATTAACCGCAATGTGTGAATTTACTTCAGTAATAGGGTCACGTCCTGGCAGCCCCAAGACCACTAGAGGAGACCAGGGTAATAATGATGTCACAGTGACTGTATATAATATATAGCATGAACGCTCCACTACTATAATAACTAATACATCCAGACCAGAGGAGGAGACGTGTAATGTACAGAGTGACCACTAGAGGAGACCAGGGTAATAATGATGTCACAATGACTGTATATAATATATAGCATGAACACTCCACTACTATAATAACTAATACATCCAGACCAGAGGAGACGTGTAATGTACAGAGTGACCACTAGAGGAGACCAGGGTAATAATGATGTCACAGTGACTGTATATAATATATAGCATGAACGCTCCACTACTATAATAACTAATACATCCAGACCAGAGGAGGAGACGTGTAATGTACAGAGTGACCACTAGAGGAGTCCAGGGTAATAATGATGTCACAATGACTGTATATAATATATAGCATGAACGCTCCACTACTATAATAACTAATACATCCAGACCAGAGGAGACGTGTAATGTACAGAGTGACCACTAGAGGAGTCCAGGGTAATAATGATGTCACAATGACTGTATATAATATATAGCATGAACACTCCACTACTATAATAACTAATACATCCAGACCAGAGGAGACGTGTAATGTACAGAGTGACCACTAGAGGAGACCAGGGTAATAATGATGTCACAATGACTGTATATAATATATAGCATGAACACTCCACTACTATAATAACTAATACATCCAGACCAGAGGAGGAGACGTGTAATGTACAGAGTGACCACTAGAGGAGACCAGGGTAATAATGATGTCACAGTGACTGTATATAATATATAGCATGAACGCTCCACTACTATAATAACTAATACATCCAGACCAGAGGAGGAGACGTGTAATGTACAGAGTGACCACTAGAGGAGACCAGGGTAATAATGATGTCACAGTGACTGTATATAATATATAGCATGAACACTCCACTACTATAATAACTAATACATCCAGACCAGAGGAGACGTGTAATGTACAGAGTGACCACTAGAGGAGACCAGGGTAATAATGATGTCACAATGACTGTATATAATATATAGCATGAACGCTCCACTACTATAATAACTAATACATCCAGACCAGAGGAGGAGACGTGTAATGTACAGAGTGACCACTAGAGGAGTCCAGGGTAATAATGATGTCACAGTGACTGTATATAATATATAGCATGAACGCTCCACTACTATAATAACTAATACATCCAGATAGGAAGGAGGAGACGTGTAATGTACAGAGTGACCACTAGAGGAGTCCAGGGTAATAATGATGTCACAGTGACTGTATATAATATATAGCATGAACGCTCCACTACTATAATAACTAATACATCCAGACCAGAGGAGACGTGTAATGTACAGAGTGACCACTAGAGGAGACCAGGGTAATAATGATGTCACAATGACTGTATATAATATATAGCATGAACTCTCCACTACTATAATAACTAATACATCCAGACCAGAGGAGGAGACGTGTAATGTACAGAGTGACCACTAGAGGAGTCCAGGGTAATAATGATGTCACAGTGACTGTATATAATATATAGCATGAACGCTCCACTACTATAATAACTAATACATCCAGACCAGTGGAGGAGACGTGTAATGTACAGAGTGACCACTAGAGGAGTCCAGGGTAATAATGATGTCACAGTGACTGTATATAATATATAGCATGAACGCTCCACTACTATAATAACTAATACATCCAGACCAGAGGAGGAGACGTGTAATGTACAGAGTGACCACTAGAGGAGACCAGGGTAATAATGATGTCACAGTGACTGTATATAATATATAGCATGAACGCTCCACTACTATAATAACTAATACATCCAGACCAGAGGAGGAGACGTGTAATGTACAGAGTGACCACTAGAGGAGACCAGGGTAATAATGATGTCACAGTGACTGTATATAATATATAGCATGAACGCTCCACTACTATAATAACTAATACATCCAGACCAGAGGAGAAGACGTGTAATGTACAGAGTGACCACTAGAGGAGTCCAGGGTAATAATGATGTCACAGTGACTGTATATAATATATAGCATGAACACTCCACTACTATAATAACTAATACATACAGACCAGTGGAGGAGACGTGTAATGTACAGAGTGACCACTAGAGGAGTCCAGGGTAATAATGATGTCACAGTGACTGTATATAATATATAGCATGAACGCTCCACTACTATAATAACTAATACATCCAGACCAGAGGAGGAGACGTGTAATGTACAGAGTGACCACTAGAGGAGACCAGGGTAATAATGATGTCACAGTGACTGTATATAATATATAGCATGAACACTCCACTACTATAATAACTAATACATCCAGACCAGAGGAGGAGACGTGTAATGTACAGAGTGACCACTAGAGGAGACCAGGGTAATAATGATGTCACAGTGACTGTATATAATATATAGCATGAACGCTCCACTACTATAATAACTAATACATCCAGACCAGAGGAGACGTGTAATGTACAGAGTGACCACTAGAGGAGACCAGGGTAATAATGATGTCACAGTGACTGTATATAATATATAGCATGAACGCTCCACTACTATAATAACTAATACATCCAGACCAGAGGAGGAGACGTGTAATGTACAGAGTGACCACTAGAGGAGTCCAGGGTAATAATGATGTCACAGTGACTGTATATAATATATAGCATGAACGCTCCACTACTATAATAACTAATACATCCAGACCAGAGGAGGAGACGTGTAATGTACAGAGTGACCACTAGAGGAGACCAGGGTAATAATGATGTCACAGTGACTGTATATAATATATAGCATGAACACTCCACTACTATAATAACTAATACATCCAGACCAGAGGAGGAGACGTGTAATGTACAGAGTGACCACTAGAGGAGGCCAGGGTAATAATGATGTCACAGTGACTGTATATAATATATAGCATGAACGCTCCACTACTATAATAACTAATACATCCAGACCAGAGGAGGAGACGTGTAATGTACAGAGTGACCACTAGAGGAGTCCAGGGTAATAATGATGTCAGAGTGACTGTATATAATATATAGCATGAACGCTCCACTACTATAATAACTAATACATCCAGACCAGAGGAGGAGACGTGTAATGTACAGAGTGACCACTAGAGGAGTCCAGGGTAATAATGATGTCACAGTGACTGTATATAATATATAGCATGAACACTCCACTACTATAATAACTAATACATCCAGACCAGAGGAGGAGACGTGTAATGTACAGAGTGACCACTAGAGGAGACCAGGGTAATAATGATGTCACAGTGACTGTATATAATATATAGCATGAGCACTCCACTACTATAATAACTAATACATCCAGACCAGAGGAGGAGACGTGTAATGTACAGAGTGACCACTAGAGGAGACCAGGGTAATAATGATGTCACAGTGACTGTATATAATATATAGCATGAACGCTCCACTACTATAATAACTAATACATCCAGACCAGAGGAGGAGACGTGTAATGTACAGAGTGACCACTAGAGGAGTCCAGGGTAATAATGATGTCACAATGACTGTATATAATATATAGCATGAACGCTCCACTACTATAATAACTAATACATCCAGACCAGAGGAGGAGACGTGTAATGTACAGAGTGACCACTAGAGGAGTCCAGGGTAATAATGATGTCGCAATGACTGTATATAATATATAGCATGAACGCTCCACTACTATAATAACTAATACATCCAGACCAGAGGAGGAGACGTGTAATGTACAGAGTGACCACTAGAGGAGTCCAGGGTAATAATGATGTCACAGTGACTGTATATAATATATAGCATGAACACTCCACTACTATAATAACTAATACATCCAGACCAGAGACGACGTGTAATGTACAGAGTGACCACTAGAGAAGACCAGGGTAATAATGATGTCACAATGACTGTATATAATATATAGCATGAACTCTCCACTACTATAATAACTAATACATCCAGACCAGAGGAGGAGACGTGTAATGTACAGAGTGACCACTAGAGGAGTCCAGGGTAATAATGATGTCACAGTGACTGTATATAATATATAGCATGAACGCTCCACTACTATAATAACTAATACATCCAGACCAGAGGAGGAGACGTGTAATGTACAGAGTGACCACTAGAGGAGACCAGGGTAATAATGATGTCACAGTGACTGTATATAATATATAGCATGAGCACTCCACTACTATAATAACTAATACATCCAGACCAGAGGAGGAGACGTGTAATATACAGAGTGACCACTAGAGGAGACCAGGGTAATAATGAGGTCACAATGACTGTATATAATATATAGCATGAACGCTCCACTACTATAATAACTAATACATCCAGACCAGAGGAGGAGACGTGTAATGTACAGAGTGACCACTAGAGGAGTCCAGGGTAATAATGATGTCACAGTGACTGTATATAATATATAGCATGAACACTCCACTACTATAATAACTAATACATCCAGACCAGAGGAGGAGACGTGTAATGTACAGAGTGACCACTAGAGGAGACCAGGGTAATAATGATGTCACAGTGACTGTATATAATATATAGCATGAACGCTCCACTACTATAATAACTAATACATCCAGACCAGAGGAGGAGACGTGTAATGTACAGAGTGACCACTAGAGGAGTCCAGGGTAATAATGATGTCACAGTGACTGTATATAATATATAGCATGAACACTCCACTACTATAATAACTAATACATCCAGACCAGAGGAGGAGACGTGTAATGTACAGAGTGACCACTAGAGGAGACCAGGGTAATAATGATGTCACAGTGACTGTATATAATATATAGCATGAACGCTCCACTACTATAATAACTAATACATCCAGACCAGAGGAGGAGACATGTAATGTACAGAGTGACCACTAGAGGAGTCCAGGGTAATAATGATGTCACAATGACTGTATATAATATATAGCATGAACGCTCCACTACTATAATAACTAATACATCCAGACCAGAGGAGGAGACGTGTAATGTACAGAGTGACCACTAGAGGAGACCAGGGTAATAATGATGTCACAGTGACTGTATATAATATATAGCATGAACATTCCACTACTATAATAACTAATACATCCAGACCAGAGGAGACGTGTAATGTACAGAGTGACCACTAGAGGAGACCAGGGTAATAATGATGTCACAGTGACTGTATATAATATATAGCATGAACACTCCACTACTATAATAACTAATACATCCAGACCAGAGGAGGGGACATGTAATGTACAGAGTGACCACTAGAGGAGACCAGGATAATAATGATGTCACAGTGACTGTATATAATATATAGCATGAACACTCCACTACTATAATAACTAATACATCCAGACCAGAGGAGGAGACGTGTAATGTACAGAGTGACCACTAGAGGAGTCCAGGGTAATAATGATGTCACAGTGACTGTATATAATATATAGCATGAACACTCCACTACTATAATAACTAATACATCCAGACCAGAGGAGGGGACATGTAATGTACAGAGTGACCACTAGAGGAGTCCAGGGTAATAATGATGTCACAGTGACTGTATATAATATATAGCATGAGCACTCCACTACTATAATAACTAATACATCCAGACTAGAGGACGAGACGTATAATGTACAGAGTGACCACTAGAGGAGTCCAGGGTAATAATGATGTCACAATGACTGTATATAATATATAGCATGAACGCTCCACTACTATAATAACTAATACATCCAGACCAGAGGAGACGTGTAATGTACAGAGTGACCACTAGAGGAGACCAGGGTAATAATGATGTCACAATGACTGTATATAATATATAGCATGAACTCTCCACTACTATAATAACTAATACATCCAGACCAGAGGAGGAGACGTGTAATGTACAGAGTGACCACTAGAGGAGTCCAGGGTAATAATGATGTCACAGTGACTGTATATAATATATAGCATGAACACTCCACTACTATAATAACTAATACATCCAGACCAGAGGAGAAGACGTGTAATGTACAGAGTGACCACTAGAGGAGTCCAGGGTAATAATGATGTCACAGTGACTGTATATAATATATAGCATGAACACTCCACTACTATAATAACTAATACATCCAGACCAGAGGAGGAGACGTGTAATGTACAGAGTGACCACTAGAGGAGACCAGGGTAATAATGATGTCACAGTGACTGTATATAATATATAGCATGAACACTCCACTACTATAATAACTAATACATCCAGACCAGAGGAGGAGACGTATAATGTACAGAGTGACCACTAGAGGAGACCAGGGTAATAATGATGTCACAGTGACTGTATATAATATATAGCATGAACACTCCACTACTATAATAACTAATACATCCAGACCAGAGGAGGAGACGTGTAATGTACAGAGTGACCACTAGAGGAGACCAGGGTAATAATGATGTCACAGTGACTGTATATAATATATAGCATGAACACTCCACTACTATAATAACTAATACATCCAGACCAGACGAGGAGACGTGTAATGTACAGAGTGACCACTAGAGGAGACCAGGGTAATAATGATGTCACAATGACTGTATATAATATATAGCATGAACTCTCCACTACTATAATAACTAATACATCCAGACCAGAGGAGGAGACGTGTAATGTACAGAGTGACCACTAGAGGAGTCCAGGGTAATAATGATGTCAGAGTGACTGTATATAATATATAGCATGAACTCTCCACTACTATAATAACTAATACATCCAGACCAGAGGAAGAGACGTGTAATGTACAGAGTGACCACTAGAGGAGACCAGGGTAATAATGATGTCACAGTGACTGTATATAATATATAGCATGAACACTCCACTACTATAATAACTAATACATCCAGACCAGAGGAGGAGACGTGTAATGTACAGAGTGACCACTAGAGGAGACCAGGGTAATAATGATGTCACAATGACTGTATATAATATATAGCATGAACACTCCACTACTATAATAACTAATACATCCAGATAGGAAGGAGGAGACGTGTAATGTACAGAGTGACCACTAGAGGAGACCAGGGTAATAATGATGTCACAATGACTGTATATAATATATAGCATGAACACTCCACTACTATAATAACTAATACATCCAGACCAGAGGAGGAGACGTGTAATGTACAGAGTGACAACTAGAGGAGTCCAGGGTAATAATGATGTCACAGTGACTGTATATAATATATAGCATGAACACTCCACTACTATAATAACTAATACATCCAGACCAGAGGAGGGGATGTGTAATGTACAGAGTGACCACTAGAGGAGACCAGGGTAATAATGATGTCACAGTGACTGTATATAATATATAGCATGAACACTCCACTACTATAATAACTAATACATCCAGACCAGAGGAGGAGACGTGTAATGTACAGAGTGACCACTAGAGGAGACCAGTGTAATAATGATGTCACAGTGACTGTATATAATATATAGCATGAAATCTCCACTACTATAATAACTAATACATCCAGACCAGAGGAGGAGACGTGTAATGTACAGAGTGACCACTAGAGGAGACCAGGGTAATAATGATGTCAGAGTGACTGTATATAATATATAGCATGAACACTCCACTACTATAATAACTAATACATCCAGACCAGAGGAGGGGACATGTAATGTACAGAGTGACCACTAGAGGAGTCCAGGGTAATAATGATGTCACAGTGACTGTATATAATATATAGCATGAACTCTCCACTACTATAATAACTAATACATCCAGACCAGAGGAGGAGACGTGTAATGTACAGAGTGACCACTAGAGGAGACCAGGGTAATAATGATGTCACAGTGACTGTATATAATATATAGCATGAACACTCCACTACTATAATAACTAATACATCCAGACCAGAGGAGGAGACGTGTAATGTACAGAGTGACCACTAGAGGAGTCCAGGGTAATAATGATGTCACAGTGACTGTATATAATATATAGCATGGACGCTCCACTACTATAATAACTAATACATCCAGACCAGAGGAGGAGACGTGTAATGTACAGAGTGACCACTAGAGGAGTCCAGGGTAATAATGATGTCACAGTGACTGTATATAATATATAGCATGAACACTCCACTACTATAATAACTAATACATCCAGACCAGAGGAGGAGACGTGTAATGTACAGAGTGACAACTAGAGGAGTCCAGGGTAATAATGATGTCACAGTGACTGTATATAATATATAGCATGAACACTCCACTACTATAATAACTAATACATCCAGACCAGAGGAGGAGACGTGTAATATACAGAGTGACCACTAGAGGAGACCAGGGTAATAATGATGTCACAGTGACTGTATATAATATATAGCATGAACACTCCACTACTATAATAACTAATACATCCAGACCAGAGGAGACGTGTAATGTACAGAGTGACCACTAGAGGAGACCAGGGTAATAATGATGTCACAATGACTGTATATAATATATAGCATGAACTCTCCACTACTATAATAACTAATACATCCAGACCAGAGGAGGAGACGTGTAATGTACAGAGTGACCACTAGAGGAGACCAGGGTAATAATGATGTCACAGTGACTGTATATAATATATAGCATGAACGCTCCACTACTATAATAACTAATACATCCAGACCAGAGGAGGAGACGTGTAATGTACAGAGTGACCACTAGAGGAGACCAGGGTAATAATGATGTCACAGTGACTGTATATAATATATAGCATGAACACTCCACTACTATAATAACTAATACATCCAGACCAGAGGAGGAGACGTGTAATGTACAGAGTGACCACTAGAGGAGTCCAGGGTAATAATGATGTCACAGTGACTGTATATAATATATAGCATGAACTCTCCACTACTATAATAACTAATACATCCAGACCAGAGGAGACGTGTAATGTACAGAGTGACCACTAGAGGAGACCAGGGTAATAATGATGTCACAGTGACTGTATATAATATATAGCATGAACTCTCCACTACTATAATAACTAATACATCCAGACCAGAGGAGGAGACGTGTAATGTACAGAGTGACCACTAGAGGAGTCCAGGGTAATAATGATGTCACAGTGACTGTATATAATATATAGCATGAACGCTCCACTACTATAATAACTAATACATCCAGACCAGAGGAGGAGACGTGTAATGTACAGAGTGACCACTAGAGGAGACCAGGGTAATAATGATGTCACAGTGACTGTATATAATATATAGCATGAACACTCCACTACTATAATAACTAATACATCCAGACCAGAGGAGGAGACGTGTAATGTACAGAGTGACCACTAGAGGAGTCCAGGGTAATAATGATGTCACAGTGACTGTATATAATATATAGCATGAACGCTCCACTACTATAATAACTAATACATCCAGACCAGAGGAGGAGACGTGTAATGTACAGAGTGACCACTAGAGGAGACCAGGGTAATAATGATGTCACAGTGACTGTATATAATATATAGCATGAACACTCCACTACTATAATAACTAATACATCCAGACCAGAGGAGGAGACGTGTAATGTACAGAGTGACCACTAGAGGAGACCAGGGTAATAATGATGTCACAGTGACTGTATATAATATATAGCATGAACGCTCCACTACTATAATAACTAATACATCCAGACCAGAGGAGGAGACGTGTAATGTACAGAGTGACCACTAGAGGAGACCAGGGTAATAATGATGTCACAGTGACTGTATATAATATATAGCATGAACACTCCACTACTATAATAACTAATACATCCAGACCAGAGGAGGAGACGTGTAATATACAGAGTGACCACTAGAGGAGACCAGGGTAATAATGATGTCACAGTGACTGTATATAATATATAGCATGAACGCTCCACTACTATAATAACTAATACATCCAGACCAGAGGAGGAGACGTGTAATGTACAGAGTGACCACTAGAGGAGACCAGGGTAATAATGATGTCACAGTGACTGTATATAATATATAGCATGAACACTCCACTACTATAATAACTAATACATCCAGACCAGAGGAGGAGACGTGTAATGTACAGAGTGACCACTAGAGGAGTCCAGGGTAATAATGATGTCACAGTGACTGTATATAATATATAGCATGAACACTCCACTACTATAATAACTAATACATCCAGACCAGAGGAGACGTGTAATGTACAGAGTGACCACTAGAGGAGACCAGGGTAATAATGATGTCACAGTGACTGTATATAATATATAGCATGAACGCTCCACTACTATAATAACTAATACATCCAGACCAGACGAGGAGACGTGTAATGTACAGAGTGACCACTAGAGGAGTCCAGGGTAATAATGATGTCACAGTGACTGTATATAATATATAGCATGAACTCTCCACTACTATAATAACTAATACATCCAGACCAGAGGAGGAGACGTGTAATGTACAGAGTGACCACTAGAGGAGTCCAGGGTAATAATGATGTCACAGTGACTGTATATAATATATAGCATGAACTCTCCACTACTATAATAACTAATACATCCAGACCAGAGGAGGAGACGTGTAATGTACAGAGTGACCACTAGAGGAGTCCAGGGTAATAATGATGTCACAGTGACTGTATATAATATATAGCATGAACGCTCCACTACTATAATAACTAATACATCCAGACCAGTGGAGGAGACGTGTAATGTACAGAGTGACCACTAGAGGAGTCCAGGGTAATAATGATGTCACAGTGACTGTATATAATATATAGCATGGACGCTCCACTACTATAATAACTAATACATCCAGACCAGAGGAGGAGACGTGTAATGTACAGAGTGACCACTAGAGGAGTCCAGGGTAATAATGATGTCACAGTGACTGTATATAATATATAGCATGAACTCTCCACTACTATAATAACTAATACATCCAGACCAGAGGAGACGTGTAATGTACAGAGTGACCACTAGAGGAGACCAGGGTAATAATGATGTCACAGTGACTGTATATAATATATAGCATGAACTCTCCACTACTATAATAACTAATACATCCAGACCAGAGGAGGAGACGTGTAATGTACAGAGTGACCACTAGAGGAGTCCAGGGTAATAATGATGTCACAGTGACTGTATATAATATATAGCATGAACGCTCCACTACTATAATAACTAATACATCCAGACCAGAGGAGGAGACGTGTAATGTACAGAGTGACCACTAGAGGAGACCAGGGTAATAATGATGTCACAGTGACTGTATATAATATATAGCATGAACACTCCACTACTATAATAACTAATACATCCAGACCAGAGGAGGAGACGTGTAATGTACAGAGTGACCACTAGAGGAGTCCAGGGTAATAATGATGTCACAGTGACTGTATATAATATATAGCATGAACGCTCCACTACTATAATAACTAATACATCCAGACCAGAGGAGGAGACGTGTAATGTACAGAGTGACCACTAGAGGAGACCAGGGTAATAATGATGTCACAGTGACTGTATATAATATATAGCATGAACACTCCACTACTATAATAACTAATACATCCAGACCAGAGGAGGAGACGTGTAATGTACAGAGTGACCACTAGAGGAGACCAGGGTAATAATGATGTCACAATGACTGTATATAATATATAGCATGAGCACTCCACTACTATAATAACTAATACATCCAGACCAGAGGAGGAGACGTGTAATGTACAGAGTGACCACTAGAGGAGACCAGGGTAATAATGATGTCACAGTGACTGTATATAATATATAGCATGAACGCTCCACTACTATAATAACTAATACATCCAGACCAGAGGAGGAGACGTGTAATGTACAGAGTGACCACTAGAGGAGACCAGGGTAATAATGATGTCACAATGACTGTATGTAATATATAGCATGAGCACTCCACTACTATAATAACTAATACACCCAGACCAGAGGAGGAGACGTGTAATGTACAGAGTGACCACTAGAGGAGTCCAGGATAATAATGATGTCACAGTGACTGTATATAATATATAGCATGAACGCTCCACTACTATAATAACTAATACATCCAGACCAGAGGAGGAGACGTGTAATGTACAGAGTGACCACTAGAGGAGTCCAGGGTAATAATGATGTCACAGTGACTGTATATAATATATAGCATGAACACTCCACTACTATAATAACTAATACATCCAGACCAGAGGAGGAGACGTGTAATGTACAGAGTGACCACTAGAGGAGACCAGGGTAATAATGATGTCACAGTGACTGTATATAATATATAGCATGAACACTCCACTACTATAATAACTAATACATCCAGACCAGAGGAGACGTGTAATGTACAGAGTGACCACTAGAGGAGACCAGGGTAATAATGATGTCACACTGACTGTATATAATATATAGCATGAACGCTCCACTACTATAATAACTAATACATCCAGACCAGAGGAGGAGACGTGTAATGTACAGAGTGACCACTAGAGGAGACCAGGGTAATAATGATGTCACAGTGACTGTATATAATATATAGCATGAACACTCCACTACTATAATAACTAATACATCCAGACCAGAGGAGGAGACGTGTAATGTACAGAGTGACCACTAGAGGAGTCCAGGGTAATAATGATGTCACAGTGACTGTATATAATATATAGCATGAACGCTCCACTACTATAATAACTAATACATCCAGACCAGAGGAGGAGACGTGTAATGTACAGAGTGACCACTAGAGGAGACCAGGGTAATAATGATGTCACAGTGACTGTATATAATATATAGCATGAACACTCCACTACTATAATAACTAATACATCCAGACCAGAGGAGGAGACGTGTAATGTACAGAGTGACCACTAGAGGAGTCCAGGGTAATAATGATGTCACAGTGACTGTATATAATATATAGCATGAACACTCCACTACTATAATAACTAATACATCCAGACCAGAGGAGACGTGTAATGTACAGAGTGACCACTAGAGGAGACCAGGGTAATAATGATGTCACAGTGACTGTATATAATATATAGCATGAACGCTCCACTACTATAATAACTAATACATCCAGACCAGAGGAGGAGACGTGTAATGTACAGAGTGACCACTAGAGGAGTCCAGGGTAATAATGATGTCACAGTGACTGTATATAATATATAGCATGAACACTCCACTACTATAATAACTAATACATCCAGACCAGAGGAGACGTGTAATGTACAGAGTGACCACTAGAGGAGACCAGGGTAATAATGATGTCACAGTGACTGTATATAATATATAGCATGAACGCTCCACTACTATAATAACTAATACATCCAGACCAGAGGAGGAGACGTGTAATGTACAGAGTGACCACTAGAGGAGACCAGGGTAATAATGATGTCACAGTGACTGTATATAATATATAGCATGAACACTCCACTACTATAATAACTAATACATCCAGACCAGAGGAGAAGACGTGTAATGTACAGAGTGACCACTAGAGGAGTCCAGGGTAATAATGATGTCACAGTGACTGTATATAATATATAGCATGAACACTCCACTACTATAATAACTAATACATCCAGACCAGAGGAGGAGACGTGTAATGTACAGAGTGACCACTAGAGGAGACCAGGGTAATAATGATGTCACAGTGACTGTATATAATATATAGCATGAACACTCCACTACTATAATAACTAATACATCCAGACCAGAGGAGGAGACGTATAATGTACAGAGTGACCACTAGAGGAGACCAGGGTAATAATGATGTCACAGTGACTGTATATAATATATAGCATGAACACTCCACTACTATAATAACTAATACATCCAGACCAGAGGAGGAGACGTGTAATGTACAGAGTGACCACTAGAGGAGACCAGGGTAATAATGATGTCACAGTGACTGTATATAATATATAGCATGAACACTCCACTACTATAATAACTAATACATCCAGACCAGACGAGGAGACGTGTAATGTACAGAGTGACCACTAGAGGAGACCAGGGTAATAATGATGTCACAATGACTGTATATAATATATAGCATGAACTCTCCACTACTATAATAACTAATACATCCAGACCAGAGGAGGAGACGTGTAATGTACAGAGTGACCACTAGAGGAGTCCAGGGTAATAATGATGTCAGAGTGACTGTATATAATATATAGCATGAACTCTCCACTACTATAATAACTAATACATCCAGACCAGAGGAAGAGACGTGTAATGTACAGAGTGACCACTAGAGGAGACCAGGGTAATAATGATGTCACAGTGACTGTATATAATATATAGCATGAACACTCCACTACTATAATAACTAATACATCCAGACCAGAGGAGGAGACGTGTAATGTACAGAGTGACCACTAGAGGAGACCAGGGTAATAATGATGTCACAATGACTGTATATAATATATAGCATGAACACTCCACTACTATAATAACTAATACATCCAGATAGGAAGGAGGAGACGTGTAATGTACAGAGTGACCACTAGAGGAGACCAGGGTAATAATGATGTCACAATGACTGTATATAATATATAGCATGAACACTCCACTACTATAATAACTAATACATCCAGACCAGAGGAGGAGACGTGTAATGTACAGAGTGACCAATAGAGGAGACCAGGGTAATAATGATGTCACAGTGACTGTATATAATATATAGCATGAACGCTCCACTACTATAATAACTAATACATCCAGACCAGAGGAGGAGACGTGTAATGTACAGAGTGACAACTAGAGGAGTCCAGGGTAATAATGATGTCACAGTGACTGTATATAATATATAGCATGAACACTCCACTACTATAATAACTAATACATCCAGACCAGAGGAGGGGATGTGTAATGTACAGAGTGACCACTAGAGGAGACCAGGGTAATAATGATGTCACAGTGACTGTATATAATATATAGCATGAACACTCCACTACTATAATAACTAATACATCCAGACCAGAGGAGGAGACGTGTAATGTACAGAGTGACCACTAGAGGAGACCAGTGTAATAATGATGTCACAGTGACTGTATATAATATATAGCATGAAATCTCCACTACTATAATAACTAATACATCCAGACCAGAGGAGGAGACGTGTAATGTACAGAGTGACCACTAGAGGAGACCAGGGTAATAATGATGTCAGAGTGACTGTATATAATATATAGCATGAACACTCCACTACTATAATAACTAATACATCCAGACCAGAGGAGGGGACATGTAATGTACAGAGTGACCACTAGAGGAGTCCAGGGTAATAATGATGTCACAGTGACTGTATATAATATATAGCATGAACTCTCCACTACTATAATAACTAATACATCCAGACCAGAGGAGGAGACGTGTAATGTACAGAGTGACCACTAGAGGAGACCAGGGTAATAATGATGTCACAGTGACTGTATATAATATATAGCATGAACACTCCACTACTATAATAACTAATACATCCAGACCAGAGGAGGAGACGTGTAATGTACAGAGTGACCACTAGAGGAGTCCAGGGTAATAATGATGTCACAGTGACTGTATATAATATATAGCATGGACGCTCCACTACTATAATAACTAATACATCCAGACCAGAGGAGGAGACGTGTAATGTACAGAGTGACCACTAGAGGAGTCCAGGGTAATAATGATGTCACAGTGACTGTATATAATATATAGCATGAACACTCCACTACTATAATAACTAATACATCCAGACCAGAGGAGGAGACGTGTAATGTACAGAGTGACAACTAGAGGAGTCCAGGGTAATAATGATGTCACAGTGACTGTATATAATATATAGCATGAACACTCCACTACTATAATAACTAATACATCCAGACCAGAGGAGGAGACGTGTAATATACAGAGTGACCACTAGAGGAGACCAGGGTAATAATGATGTCACAGTGACTGTATATAATATATAGCATGAACACTCCACTACTATAATAACTAATACATCCAGACCAGAGGAGACGTGTAATGTACAGAGTGACCACTAGAGGAGACCAGGGTAATAATGATGTCACAATGACTGTATATAATATATAGCATGAACTCTCCACTACTATAATAACTAATACATCCAGACCAGAGGAGGAGACGTGTAATGTACAGAGTGACCACTAGAGGAGACCAGGGTAATAATGATGTCACAGTGACTGTATATAATATATAGCATGAACGCTCCACTACTATAATAACTAATACATCCAGACCAGAGGAGGAGACGTGTAATGTACAGAGTGACCACTAGAGGAGACCAGGGTAATAATGATGTCACAGTGACTGTATATAATATATAGCATGAACACTCCACTACTATAATAACTAATACATCCAGACCAGAGGAGGAGACGTGTAATGTACAGAGTGACCACTAGAGGAGACCAGGGTAATAATGATGTCACAGTGACTGTATATAATATATAGCATGAACACTCCACTACTATAATAACTAATACATCCAGACCAGTGGAGGAGACGTGTAATGTACAGAGTGACCACTAGAGGAGTCCAGGGTAATAATGATGTCACAGTGACTGTATATAATATATAGCATGAACTCTCCACTACTATAATAACTAATACATCCAGACCAGAGGAGACGTGTAATGTACAGAGTGACCACTAGAGGAGACCAGGGTAATAATGATGTCACAGTGACTGTATATAATATATAGCATGAACTCTCCACTACTATAATAACTAATACATCCAGACCAGAGGAGGAGACGTGTAATGTACAGAGTGACCACTAGAGGAGTCCAGGGTAATAATGATGTCACAGTGACTGTATATAATATATAGCATGAACGCTCCACTACTATAATAACTAATACATCCAGACCAGAGGAGGAGACGTGTAATGTACAGAGTGACCACTAGAGGAGACCAGGGTAATAATGATGTCACAGTGACTGTATATAATATATAGCATGAACACTCCACTACTATAATAACTAATACATCCAGACCAGAGGAGGAGACGTGTAATGTACAGAGTGACCACTAGAGGAGTCCAGGGTAATAATGATGTCACAGTGACTGTATATAATATATAGCATGAACGCTCCACTACTATAATAACTAATACATCCAGACCAGAGGAGGAGACGTGTAATGTACAGAGTGACCACTAGAGGAGACCAGGGTAATAATGATGTCACAGTGACTGTATATAATATATAGCATGAACACTCCACTACTATAATAACTAATACATCCAGACCAGAGGAGGAGACGTGTAATGTACAGAGTGACCACTAGAGGAGACCAGGGTAATAATGATGTCACAGTGACTGTATATAATATATAGCATGAACGCTCCACTACTATAATAACTAATACATCCAGACCAGAGGAGGAGACGTGTAATGTACAGAGTGACCACTAGAGGAGACCAGGGTAATAATGATGTCACAGTGACTGTATATAATATATAGCATGAACACTCCACTACTATAATAACTAATACATCCAGACCAGAGGAGGAGACGTGTAATATACAGAGTGACCACTAGAGGAGACCAGGGTAATAATGATGTCACAGTGACTGTATATAATATATAGCATGAACGCTCCACTACTATAATAACTAATACATCCAGACCAGAGGAGGAGACGTGTAATGTACAGAGTGACCACTAGAGGAGACCAGGGTAATAATGATGTCACAGTGACTGTATATAATATATAGCATGAACACTCCACTACTATAATAACTAATACATCCAGACCAGAGGAGGAGACGTGTAATGTACAGAGTGACCACTAGAGGAGTCCAGGGTAATAATGATGTCACAGTGACTGTATATAATATATAGCATGAACTCTCCACTACTATAATAACTAATACATCCAGACCAGAGGAGGAGACGTGTAATGTACAGAGTGACCACTAGAGGAGTCCAGGGTAATAATGATGTCACAGTGACTGTATATAATATATAGCATGAACGCTCCACTACTATAATAACTAATACATCCAGACCAGTGGAGGAGACGTGTAATGTACAGAGTGACCACTAGAGGAGTCCAGGGTAATAATGATGTCACAGTGACTGTATATAATATATAGCATGAACACTCCACTACTATAATAACTAATACATCCAGACCAGAGGAGGAGACGTGTAATGTACAGAGTGGCCACTAGAGGAGACCAGGGTAATAATGATGTCACAGTGACTGTATATAATATATAGCATGAACGCTCCACTACTATAATAACTAATACATCCAGACCAGAGGAGGAGACGTGTAATGTACAGAGTGACCACTAGAGGAGACCAGGGTAATAATGATGTCACAGTGACTGTATATAATATATAGCATGAACGCTCCACTACTATAATAACTAATACATCCAGACCAGTGGAGGAGACGTGTAATGTACAGAGTGACCACTAGAGGAGTCCAGGGTAATAATGATGTCACAGTGACTGTATATAATATATAGCATGAACACTCCACTACTATAATAACTAATACATCCAGACCAGAGGAGGAGACGTGTAATGTACAGAGTGGCCACTAGAGGAGACCAGGGTAATAATGATGTCACAGTGACTGTATATAATATATAGCATGAACGCTCCACTACTATAATAACTAATACATCCAGACCAGAGGAGGAGACGTGTAATGTACAGAGTGACCACTAGAGGAGTCCAGGGTAATAATGATGTCACAGTGACTGTATATAATATATAGCATGAACGCTCCACTACTATAATAACTAATACATCCAGACCAGAGGAGGAGACGTGTAATGTACAGAGTGACCACTAGAGGAGACCAGGGTAATAATGATGTCACAGTGACTGTATATAATATATAGCATGAACGCTCCACTACTATAATAACTAATACATCCAGACCAGAGGAGGAGACGTGTAATGTACAGAGTGACCACTAGAGGAGACCAGGGTAATAATGATGTCACAATGACTGTATGTAATATATAGCATGAGCACTCCACTACTATAATAACTAATACACCCAGACCAGAGGAGGAGACGTGTAATGTACAGAGTGACCACTAGAGGAGTCCAGGATAATAATGATGTCACAGTGACTGTATATAATATATAGCATGAACGCTCCACTACTATAATAACTAATACATCCAGACCAGAGGAGGAGACGTGTAATGTACAGAGTGACCACTAGAGGAGTCCAGGGTAATAATGATGTCACAGTGACTGTATATAATATATAGCATGAACACTCCACTACTATAATAACTAATACATCCAGACCAGAGGAGGAGACGTGTAATGTACAGAGTGACCACTAGAGGAGACCAGGGTAATAATGATGTCACAGTGACTGTATATAATATATAGCATGAACACTCCACTACTATAATAACTAATACATCCAGACCAGAGGAGACGTGTAATGTACAGAGTGACCACTAGAGGAGACCAGGGTAATAATGATGTCACACTGACTGTATATAATATATAGCATGAACGCTCCACTACTATAATAACTAATACATCCAGACCAGAGGAGGAGACGTGTAATGTACAGAGTGACCACTAGAGGAGACCAGGGTAATAATGATGTCACAGTGACTGTATATAATATATAGCATGAACACTCCACTACTATAATAACTAATACATCCAGACCAGAGGAGGAGACGTGTAATGTACAGAGTGACCACTAGAGGAGTCCAGGGTAATAATGATGTCACAGTGACTGTATATAATATATAGCATGAACGCTCCACTACTATAATAACTAATACATCCAGACCAGAGGAGGAGACGTGTAATGTACAGAGTGACCACTAGAGGAGACCAGGGTAATAATGATGTCACAGTGACTGTATATAATATATAGCATGAACACTCCACTACTATAATAACTAATACATCCAGACCAGAGGAGGAGACGTGTAATGTACAGAGTGACCACTAGAGGAGTCCAGGGTAATAATGATGTCACAGTGACTGTATATAATATATAGCATGAACACTCCACTACTATAATAACTAATACATCCAGACCAGAGGAGACGTGTAATGTACAGAGTGACCACTAGAGGAGACCAGGGTAATAATGATGTCACAGTGACTGTATATAATATATAGCATGAACGCTCCACTACTATAATAACTAATACATCCAGACCAGAGGAGGAGACGTGTAATGTACAGAGTGACCACTAGAGGAGTCCAGGGTAATAATGATGTCACAGTGACTGTATATAATATATAGCATGAACACTCCACTACTATAATAACTAATACATCCAGACCAGAGGAGACGTGTAATGTACAGAGTGACCACTAGAGGAGACCAGGGTAATAATGATGTCACAGTGACTGTATATAATATATAGCATGAACGCTCCACTACTATAATAACTAATACATCCAGACCAGAGGAGGAGACGTGTAATGTACAGAGTGACCACTAGAGGAGACCAGGGTAATAATGATGTCACAGTGACTGTATATAATATATAGCATGAACACTCCACTACTATAATAACTAATACATCCAGACCAGAGGAGACGTGTAATGTACAGAGTGACCACTAGAGGAGACCAGGGTAATAATGATGTCACAGTGACTGTATATAATATATAGCATGAACACTCCACTACTATAATAACTAATACATCCAGACCAGAGGAGGAGACGTGTAATATACAGAGTGACCACTAGAGGAGTCCAGGGTAATAATGATGTCACAGTGACTGTATATAATATATAGCATGAACGCTCCACTACTATAATAACTAATACATCCAGACCAGAGGAGGAGACGTGTAATGTACAGAGTGACCACTAGAGGAGACCAGGGTAATAATGATGTCACAGTGACTGTATATAATATATAGCATGAACGCTCCACTACTATAATAACTAATACATCCAGACCAGTGGAGGAGACGTGTAATGTACAGAGTGACCACTAGAGGAGACCAGGGTAATAATGATGTCACAATGACTGTATATAATATATAGCATGAACTCTCCACTACTATAATAACTAATACATCCAGACCAGAGGAGGAGACGTGTAATGTACAGAGTGACCACTAGAGGAGACCAGGGTAATAATGATGTCACAGTGACTGTATATAATATATAGCATGAACACTCCACTACTATAATAACTAATACATCCAGACCAGAGGAGGAGACGTGTAATGTACAGAGTGACCACTAGAGGAGACCAGGGTAATAATGATGTCACAGTGACTGTATATAATATATAGCATGAACGCTCCACTACTATAATAACTAATACATCCAGACCAGAGGAGGAGACGTGTAATGTACAGAGTGACCACTAGAGGAGACCAGGGTAATAATGATGTCACAGTGACTGTATATAATATATAGCATGAACGCTCCACTACTATAATAACTATTACAACCAGACCAGAGGAGGAGACGTGTAATGTACAGAGTGACCACTAGAGGAGACCAGGGTAATAATGATGTCACAATGACTGTATATAATATATAGCATGAACGCTCCACTACTATAATAACTAATACATCCAGACCAGAGGAGGAGACGTGTAATGTACAGAGTGACCACTAGAGGAGTCCAGGGTAATAATGATGTCACAGTGACTGTATATAATATATAGCATGAACGCTCCACTACTATAATAACTAATACATCCAGACCAGAGGAGGAGACGTGTAATGTACAGAGTGACCACTAGAGGAGTCCAGGGTAATAATGATGTCACAGTGACTGTATATAATATATAGCATGAACACTCCACTACTATAATAACTAATACATCCAGACCAGAGGAGGAGACATGTAATGTACAGAGTGACCACTAGAGGAGACCAGGGTAATAATGATGTCACAGTGACTGTATATAATATATAGCATGAACACTCCACTACTATAATAACTAATACATCCAGACCAGAGGAGGAGACATGTAATGTACAGAGTGACCACTAGAGGAGACCAGGGTAATAATGATGTCACAGTGACTGTATATAATATATAGCATGAACACTCCACTACTATAATAACTAATACATCCAGACCAGAGGAGGAGACGTGTAATGTACAGAGTGGCCACTAGAGGAGACCAGGGTAATAATGATGTCACAGTGACTGTATATAATATATAGCATGAACGCTCCACTACTATAATAACTAATACATCCAGACCAGACGAGGAGACGTGTAATGTACAGAGTGACCACTAGAGGAGACCAGGGTAATAATGATGTCACAGTGACTGTATATAATATATAGCATGAACACTCCACTACTATAATAACTAATACATCCAGACCAGAGGAGGAGACGTGTAATGTACAGAGTGACCACTAGAGGAGACCAGGGTAATAATGATGTCACAGTGACTGTATATAATATATAGCATGAACGCTCCACTACTATAATAACTAATACATCCAGACCAGAGGAGACGTGTAATGTACAGAGTGATCACTAGAGGAGACCAGGGTAATAATGATGTCACAGTGACTGTATATAATATATAGCATGAACACTCCACTACTATAATAACTAATACATCCAGACCAGAGGAGGAGACGTGTAATGTACAGAGTGACCACTAGAGGAGACCAGGGTAATAATGATGTCACAGTGACTGTATATAATATATAGCATGAACGCTCCACTACTATAATAACTAATACATCCAGACCAGAGGAGGGGACGTGTAATGTATAGAGTGACCACTAGAGGAGTCCAGGGTAATAATGATGTCACAGTGACTGTATATAATATATAGCATGAACGCTCCACTACTATAATAACTAATACATCCAGACCAGAGGAGGAGACGTGTAATGTACAGAGTGACCACTAGAGGAGGCCAGGGTAATAATGATGTCACAGTGACTGTATATAATATATAGCATGAACGCTCCACTACTATAATAACTAATACATCCAGACCAGAGGAGGAGACGTGTAATGTACAGAGTGACCACTAGAGGAGACCAGGGTAATAATGATGTCACAGTGACTGTATATAATATATAGCATGAACACTCCACTACTATAATAACTAATACATCCAGACCAGAGGAGGAGACGTGTAATGTACAGAGTGACCACTAGAGGAGACCAGTGTAATAATGATGTCACAGTGACTGTATATAATATATAGCATGAACACTCCACTACTATAATAACTAATACATCCAGACCAGAGGAGGAGACGTGTAATGTACAGAGTGACCACTAGAGGAGACCAGGGTAATAATGATGTCACAGTGACTGTATATAATATATAGCATGAACACTCCACTACTATAATAACTAATACATCCAGACCAGAGGAGGAGACGTGTAATGTACAGAGTGACCACTAGAGGAGACCAGGGTAATAATGATGTCACAGTGACTGTATATAATATATAGCATGAACGCTCCACTACTATAATAACTAATACATCCAGACCAGAGGAGGAGACGTGTAATGTACAGAGTGACCACTAGAGGAGTCCAGGGTAATAATGATGTCACAGTGACTGTATATAATATATAGCATGAACACTCCACTACTATAATAACTAATACATCCAGACCAGAGGAGGAGACGTGTAATGTACAGAGTGACCACTAGAGGAGTCCAGGGTAATAATGATGTCACAGTGACTGTATATAATATATAGCATGAACACTCCACTACTATAATAACTAATACATCCAGACCAGAGGAGGAGACGTGTAATGTACAGAGTGACCACTAGAGGAGACCAGGGTAATAATGATGTCACAGTGACTGTATATAATATATAGCATGAACTCTCCACTACTATAATAACTAATACATCCAGACCAGAGGAGGAGACGTGTAATGTACAGAGTGACCACTAGAGGAGACCAGGGTAATAATGATGTCACAGTGACTGTATATAATATATAGCATGAACGCTCCACTACTATAATAACTAATACATCCAGACCAGAGGAGGAGACGTGTAATGTACAGAGTGACCACTAGAGGAGTCCAGGGTAATAATGATGTCACAGTGACTGTATATAATATATAGCATGAACGCTCCACTACTATAATAACTAATACATCCAGACCAGAGGAGGAGACGTGTAATGTACAGAGTGACCACTAGAGGAGTCCAGGGTAATAATGATGTCACAGTGACTGTATATAATATATAGCATGAACACTCCACTACTATAATAACTAATACATCCAGACCAGAGGAGAAGACGTGTAATGTACAGAGTGACCAATAGAGGAGACCAGGGTAATAATGATGTCACAGTGACTGTATATAATATATAGCATGAAAACTCCACTACTATAATAACTAATACATCCAGACCAGAGGAGGAGACGTATAATGTACAGAGTGACCACTAGAGGAGTCCAGGGTAATAATGATGTCACAGTGACTGTATATAATATATAGCATGAACACTCCACTACTATAATAACTAATACATCCAGACCAGAGGAGGAGACGTGTAATGTACAGAGTGACCACTAGAGGAGTCCAGGGTAATAATGATGTCACAGTGACTGTATATAATATATAGCATGAACACTCCACTACTATAATAACTAATACATCCAGACCAGAGGAGGAGACGTGTAATGTACAGAGTGACCACTAGAGGAGACCAGGGTAATAATGATGTCACAGTGACTGTATATAATATATAGCATGAACGCTCCACTACTATAATAACTAATACATCCAGACCAGAGGAGGAGACGTGTAATGTACAGAGTGACCACTAGAGGAGTCCAGGGTAATAATGATGTCACAGTGACTGTATATAATATATAGCATGAACGCTCCACTACTATAATAACTAATACATCCAGACCAGAGGAGGAGACGTGTAATGTACAGAGTGACCACTAGAGGAGTCCAGGGTAATAATGATGTCACAGTGACTGTATATAATATATAGCATGAACACTCCACTACTATAATAAGTAATACATCCAGACCAGAGGAGGAGACGTGTAATGTACAGAGTGACCACTAGAGGAGTCCAGGGTAATAATGATGTTACAGTGACTGTATATAATATATAGCATGAACACTCCACTACTATAATAACTAATACATCCAGACCAGAGGAGGAGACGTGTAATGTACAGAGTGACCACTAGAGGAGACCAGGGTAATAATGATGTCACAGTGACTGTATATAATATATAGCATGAACGCTCCACTACTATAATAACTAATACATCCAGACCAGAGGAGGAGACGTGTAATGTACAGAGTGACCACTAGAGGAGTCCAGGGTAATAATGATGTCACAGTGACTGTATATAATATATAGCATGAACGCTCCACTACTATAATAACTAATACATCCAGACCAGAGGAGGAGACGTGTAATGTACAGAGTGACCACTAGAGGAGTCCAGGGTAATAATGATGTCACAGTGACTGTATATAATATATAGCATGAACGCTCCACTACTATAATAACTAATACATCCAGACCAGAGGAGGAGACGTGTAATGTACAGAGTGACCACTAGAGGAGACCAGGGTAATAATGATGTCACAGTGACTGTATATAATATATAGCATGAACGCTCCACTACTATAATAACTAATACATCCAGACCAGAGGAGGAGACGTGTAATGTACAGAGTGACCACTAGAGGAGACCAGTGTAATAATGATGTCACAGTGACTGTATATAATATATAGCATGAACGCTCCACTACTATAATAACTAATACATCCAGACCAGAGGAGGAGACGTGTAATGTACAGAGTGACCACTAGAGGAGACCAGGGTAATAATGATGTCACAGTGACTGTATATAATATATAGCATGAACTCTCCACTACTATAATAACTAATACATCCAGACCAGAGGAGGAGACGTGTAATGTACAGAGTGACCACTAGAGGAGTCCAGGGTAATAATGATGTCACAGTGACTGTATATAATATATAGCATGAACGCTCCACTACTATAATAACTAATACATCCAGACCAGAGGAGGAGACGTGTAATGTACAGAGTGACCACTAGAGGAGTCCAGGGTAATAATGATGTCACAGTGACTGTATATAATATATAGCATGAACACTCCACTACTATAATAACTAATACATCCAGACCAGAGGAGGGGACGTGTAATGTACAGAGTGACCACTAGAGGAGACCAGGGTAATAATGATGTCACAGTGACTGTATATAATATATAGCATGAGCACTCCACTACTATAATAACTAATACATCCAGACCAGAGGAGGAGACGTGTAATTTACAGAGTGACCACTAGAGGAGTCCAGGGTAATAATGATGTCACAGTGACTGTATATAATATATAGCATGAACACTCCACTACTATAATAACTAATACATCCAGACCAGAGGAGGAGACGTGTAATGTACAGAGTGACCACTAGAGGAGACCAGGGTAATAATGATGTCACAGTGACTGTATATAATATATAGCATGAACTCTCCACTACTATAATAACTAATACATCCAGACCAGAGGAGGAGACGTGTAATGTACAGAGTGACCACTAGAGGAGTCCAGGGTAATAATGATGTCACAGTGACTGTATATAATATATAGCATGAACGCTCCACTACTATAATAACTAATACATCCAGACCAGAGGAGGAGACGTGTAATGTACAGAGTGACCACTAGAGGAGTCCAGGGTAATAATGATGTCACAGTGACTGTATATAATATATAGCATGAACGCTCCACTACTATAATAACTAATACATCCAGACCAGACGAGGAGACGTGTAATGTACAGAGTGACCACTAGAGGAGTCCAGGGTAATAATGATGTCACAGTGACTGTATATAATATATAGCATGAACGCTCCACTACTATAATAACTAATACATCCAGACCAGACGAGGAGACGTGTAATGTACAGAGTGACCACTAGAGGAGACCAGGGTAATAATGATGTCACAGTGACTGTATATAATATATAGCATGAACACTCCACTACTATAATAACTAATACATCCAGACCAGAGGAGAAGATGTGTAATGTACAGAGTGACCACTAGAGGAGTCCAGGGTAATAATGATGTCACAGTGACTGTATATAATATATAGCATGAACTCGCCAGTACTATAATAACTAATACATCCAGACCAGAGGAGGAGACGTGTAATGTACAGAGTGACCACTAGAGGAGACCAGGGTAATAATGATGTCACAGTGACTGTATATAATATATACCATGAACGCTCCACTACTATAATAACTAATACATCCAGACCAGAGGAGACGTGTAATGTACAGTGACCACTAGAGGAGTCCAGGGTAATAATGATGTCACAGTGACTGTATATAATATATACCATGAGCGCTCCACTACTATAATAACTAATACATCCAGACCAGAGGAGGAGACGTGTAATGTACAGAGTGACCACTAGAGGAGACCAGGGTAATAATGATGTCACAGTGACTGTATATAATATATAGCATGAACTCGCCACTACTATAATAACTAATACATCCAGACCAGAGGAGGAGACGTGTAATGTACAGAGTGACCACTAGAGGAGACCAGGGTAATAATGATGTCACAGTGACTGTATATAATATATAGCATGAACTCGCCACTACTATAATAACTAATACATCCAGACCAGAGGAGGAGACGTGTAATGTACAGAGTGACCACTAGAGGAGTCCAGGGTAATAATGATGTCACAGTGACTGTATATAATATATAGCATGAACTCGCCACTACTATAATAACTAATACATCCAGACCAGAGGAGGAGACGTGTAATGTACAGAGTGACCACTAGAGGAGTCCAGGGTAATAATGATGTAACAATGACTGTATATAATATATAGCATGAACGCTCCACTACTATAATAACTAATACATCCAGACCAGAGGAGGAGACGTGTAATGTACAGAGTGACCACTAGAGGAGACCAGGGTAATAATGATGTCACAGTGACTGTATATAATATATAGCATGAACACTCCACTACTATAATAACTAATACATCCAGACCAGAGGAGGAGACGTGTAATGTACAGAGTGACCACTAGAGGAGACCAGGGTAATAATGATGTCACAGTGACTGTATATAATATATACCATGAACGCTCCACTACTATAATAACTAATACATCCAGACCAGAGGAGGAGACGTGTAATGTACAGAGTGACCACTAGAGGAGTCCAGGGTAATAATGATGTCACAGTGACTGTATATAATATATAGCATGAACACTCCACTACTATAATAACTAATACATCCAGACCAGAGGAGGAGACGTGTAATGTACAGAGTGACCACTAGAGGAGACCAGGGTAATAATGATGTCACAATGACTGTATATAATATATAGCATGGACGCTCCACTACTATAATAACTAATACATCCAGACCAGAGGAGGAGACGTGTAATGTACAGAGTGACCACTAGAGGAGACCAGGGTAATAATGATGTCACAGTGACTGTATATAATATATAGCATGAACGCTCCACTACTATAATAACTAATACATCCAGACCAGAGGAGACGTGTAATGTACAGAGTGACCACTAGAGGAGACCAGGGTAATAATGATGTCACAGTGACTGTATATAATATATAGCATGAGCACTCCACTACTATAATAACTAATACATCCAGACCAGAGGAGGAGACATGTAATGTACAGAGTGACCACTAGAGGAGTCCAGGGTAATAATGATGTCACAGTGACTGTATATAATATATAGCATGAACGCTCCACTACTATAATAACTAATACATCCAGACCAGAGGAGATGTGTAATGTACAGAGTGACCACTAGAGGAGTCCAGGGTAATAATGATGTCACAATGACTGTATATAATATATAGCATGAACACTCCACTACTATAATAACTAATACATCCAGACCAGAGGAGGGGACGTGTAATGTACAGAGTGACCACTAGAGGAGTCCAGGGTAATAATGATGTCACAGTGACTGTATATAATATATAGCATGAACGCTCCACTACTATAATAACTAATACATCCAGACCAGAGGAGGAGACGTGTAATGTACAGAGTGACCACTAGAGGAGACCAGGGTAATAATGATGTCACAGTGACTGTATATAATATATAGCATGAACGCTCCACTACTATAATAACTAATGCATCCAGACCAGAGGAGGAGACGTGTAATGTACAGAGTGACCACTAGAGGAGACCAGGGTAATAATGATGTCACAATGACTGTATATAATATATAGCATGAACACTCCACTACTATAATAACTAATACATCCAGACCAGAGGAGGGGACGTGTAATGTACAGAGTGACCACTAGAGGAGTCCAGGGTAATAATGATGTCACAGTGACTGTATATAATATATAGCATGAACGCTCCACTACTATAATAACTAATACATCCAGACCAGAGGAGGAGACGTGTAATGTACAGAGTGACCACTAGAGGAGACCAGGGTAATAATGATGTCACAGTGACTGTATATAATATATAGCATGAACGCTCCACTACTATAATAACTAATGCATCCAGACCAGAGGAGGAGACGTGTAATGTACAGAGTGACCACTAGAGGAGACCAGGGTAATAATGATGTCACAGTGACTGTATATAATATATAGCATGAACACTCCACTACTATAATAACTAATACATCCAGACCAGAGGAGGAGACGTGTAATGTACAGAGTGACCACTAGAGGAGGCCAGGGTAATAATGATGTCACAATGACTGTATATAATATATAGCATGAACACTCCACTACTATAATAACTAATACATCCAGACCAGAGGAGGAGACGTGTAATGTACAGAGTGACCACTAGAGGAGTCCAGGGTAATAATGATGTCACAGTGACTGTATATAATATATAGCATGAACACTCCACTACTATAATAACTAATACATCCAGACCAGAGGAGGAGACGTGTAATGTACAGAGTGACCACTAGAGGAGTCCAGGGTAATAATGATGTCACAGTGACTGTATATAATATATAGCATGAACACTCCACTACTATAATAACTAATACATCCAGACCAGAGGAGAAGACGTGTAATGTACAGAGTGACCACTAGAGGAGACCAGGGTAATAATGATGTCACAGTGACTGTATATAATATATAGCATGAACACTCCACTACTATAATAACTAATACATCCAGACCAGAGGAGAAGACGTGTAATGTACAGAGTGACCACTAGAGGAGTCCAGGGTAATAATGATGTCACAGTGACTGTATATAATATATAGCATGAACACTCCACTACTATAATAACTAATACATCCAGACCAGAGGAGGAGACGTGTAATGTACAGAGTGACCACTAGAGGAGTCCAGGGTAATAATGATGTCACAGTGACTGTATATAATATATAGCATGAACGCTCCACTACTATAATAACTAATACATCCAGACCAGAGGAGACGTGTAATGTACAGAGTGACCACTAGAGGAGGCCAGGGTAATAATGATGTCACAGTGACTGTATATAATATATAGCATGAACACTCCACTACTATAATAACTAATACATCCAGACCAGAGGAGGAGGCGTGTAATGTACAGAGTGACCACTAGAGGAGACCAGGGTAATAATGATGTCACAGTGACTGTATATAATATATAGCATGAACACTCCACTACTATAATAACTAATACATCCAGACCAGAGGAGGAGGCGTGTAATGTACAGAGTGACCACTAGAGGAGACCAGGGTAATAATGATGTCACAGTGACTGTATATAATATATAGCATGAACGCTCCACTACTATAATAACTAATACATCCAGACCAGAGGAGGAGACGTGTAATGTACAGAGTGACCACTAGAGGAGTCCAGGGTAATAATGATGTCACAGTGACTGTATATAATATATAGCATGAACGCTCCACTACTATAATAACTAATACATCCAGACCAGAGGAGGAGACGTGTAATGTACAGAGTGACCACTAGAGGAGTCCAGGGTAATAATGATGTCACAGTGACTGTATATAATATATAGCATGAACACTCCACTACTATAATAACTAATACATCCAGACCAGAGGAGGAGACGTGTAATGTACAGACTGACCACTAGAGGAGACCAGGGTAATAATGATGTCACAGTGACTGTATATAATATATAGCATGAACACTCCACTACTATAATAACTAATACATCCAGACCAGAGGAGGAGACGTGTAATGTACAGAGTGACCACTAGAGGAGTCCAGGGTAATAATGATGTCACAGTGACTGTATATAATATATAGCATGAACACTCCACTACTATAATAACTAATACATCCAGACCAGAGGAGGAGACGTGTAATGTACAGAGTGACCACTAGAGGAGTCCAGGGTAATAATGATGTCACAGTGACTGTATATAATATATAGCATGAACTCTCCACTACTATAATAACTAATACATCCAGACCAGAGGAGACGTGTAATGTACAGAGTGACCACTAGAGGAGGCCAGGGTAATAATGATGTCACAGTGACTGTATATAATATATAGCATGAACTCGCCACTACTATAATAACTAATACATCCAGACCAGAGGAGGAGACGTGTAATGTACAGAGTGACCACTAGAGGAGACCAGGGTAATAATGATGTCACAGTGACTGTATATAATATATAGCATGAACGCTCCACTACTATAATAACTAATACATCCAGACCAGAGGAGGAGACGTGTAATGTACAGAGTGACCACTAGAGGAGTCCAGGGTAATAATGATGTCACAGTGACTGTATATAATATATAGCATGAACTCGCCACTACTATAATAACTAATACATCCAGACCAGAGGAGGAGACGTGTAATGTACAGAGTGACCACTAGAGGAGTCCAGGGTAATAATGATGTCACAGTGACTGTATATAATATATAGCATGAACACTCCACTACTATAATAACTAATACATCCAGACCAGAGGAGGAGACGTGTAATGTACAGAGTGACCACTAGAGGAGATCAGGGTAATAATGATGTCACAGTGACTGTATATAATATATAGCATGAACACTCCACTACTATAATAACTAATACATCCAGACCAGAGGAGGAGACGTGTAATGTACAGAGTGACCACTAGAGGAGTCCAGGGTAATAATGATGTCACAGTGACTGTATATAATATATAGCATGAACACTCCACTACTATAATAACTAATACATCCAGACCAGAGGAGAAGACGTGTAATGTACAGAGTGACCACTAGAGGAGTCCAGGGTAATAATGATGTCACAGTGACTGTATATAATATATAGCATGAACACTCCACTACTATAATAACTAATACATCCAGACCAGAGGAGAAGACGTGTAATGTACAGAGTGACCACTAGAGGAGTCCAGGGTAATAATGATGTCACAGTGACTGTATATAATATATAGCATGAACACTCCACTACTATAATAACTAATACATCCAGACCAGAGGAGGAGACGTGTAATGTACAGAGTGACCACTAGAGGAGACCAGGGTAATAATGATGTCACAGTGACTGTATATAATATATAGCATGAACACTCCACTACTATAATAACTAATACATCCAGACCAGAGGAGGAGACGTGTAATGTACAGAGTGACCACTAGAGGAGTCCAGGGTAATAATGATGTCACAGTGACTGTATATAATATATAGCATGAACGCTCCACTACTATAATAACTAATACATCCAGACCAGAGGAGGAGACGTGTAATGTACAGAGTGACCACTAGAGGAGACCAGGGTAATAATGATGTCACAGTGACTGTATATAATATATAGCATGAACACTCCACTACTATAATAACTAATACATCCAGACCAGAGGAGGAGACGTGTAATGTACAGAGTGACCACTAGAGGAGTCCAGGGTAATAATGATGTCACAGTGACTGTATATAATATATAGCATGAACGCTCCACTACTATAATAACTAATACATCCAGACCAGAGGAGGAGACGTGTAATGTACAGAGTGACCACTAGAGGAGACCAGGGTAATAATGATGTCACAGTGACTGTATATAATATATAGCATGAACGCTCCACTACTATAATAACTAATACATCCAGACCAGAGGAGGAGACGTGTAATGTACAGAGTGACCACTAGAGGAGTCCAGGGTAATAATGATGTCACAGTGACTGTATATAATATATAGCATGAACGCTCCACTACTATAATAACTAATACATCCAGACCAGAGGAGGAGACGTGTAATGTACAGAGTGACCACTAGAGGAGACCAGGGTAATAATGATGTCACAGTGACTGTATATAATATATAGCATGAACGCTCCACTACTATAATAACTAATACATCCAGACCAGAGGAGGAGACGTGTAATGTACAGAGTGACCACTAGAGGAGACCAGGGTAATAATGATGTCACAGTGACTGTATATAATATATAGCATGAACGCTCCACTACTATAATAACTAATACATCCAGACCAGAGGAGGAGACGTGTAATGTACAGAGTGACCACTAGAGGAGACCAGGGTAATAATGATGTCACAGTGACTGTATATAATATATAGCATGGACGCTCCACTACTATAATAACTAATACATCCAGACCAGAGGAGGAGACGTGTAATGTACAGAGTGACCACTAGAGGAGACCAGGGTAATAATGATGTCACAGTGACTGTATATAATATATAGCATGAACTCTCCACTACTATAATAACTAATACATCCAGACCAGAGGAGACGTGTAATGTACAGAGTGACCACTAGAGGAGACCAGGGTAATAATGATGTCACAGTGACTGTATATAATATATAGCATGAACACTCCACTACTATAATAACTAATACATCCAGACCAGAGGAGGAGACGTATAATGTACAGAGTGACCACTAGAGGAGACCAGGGTAATAATGATGTCACAGTGACTGTATATAATATATAGCATGGACGCTCCACTACTATAATAACTAATACATCCAGACCAGAGGAGGAGACGTGTAATGTACAGAGTGACCACTAGAGGAGACCAGGGTAATAATGATGTCACAGTGACTGTATATAATATATAGCATGAACGCTCCACTACTATAATAACTAATACATCCAGACCAGAGGAGGAGACGTGTAATGTACAGAGTGACCACTAGAGGAGTCCAGGGTAATAATGATGTCACAGTGACTGTATATAATATATAGCATGAACGCTCCACTACTATAATAACTAATACATCCAGACCAGAGGAGGAGACGTGTAATGTACAGAGTGACCACTAGAGGAGTCCAGGGTAATAATGATGTCACAGTGACTGTATATAATATATAGCATGAACGCTCCACTACTATAATAACTAATACACCCAGACCAGAGGACGAGACGTGTAATGTACAGAGTGACCACTAGAGGAGTCCAGGGTAATAATGATGTCACAGTGACTGTATATAATATATAGCATGAACGCTCCACTACTATAATAACTAATACATCCAGACCAGAGGAGGAGACGTGTAATGTACAGAGTGACCACTAGAGGAGTCCAGGGTAATAATGATGTCACAGTGACTGTATATAATATATAGCATGAACGCTCCACTACTATAATAACTAATACATCCAGACCAGAGGAGGAGACGTGTAATGTACAGAGTGACCACTAGAGGAGTCCAGGGTAATAATGATGTCACAGTGACTGTATATAATATATAGCATGAACTCTCCACTACTATAATAACTAATACATCCAGACCAGAGGAGGAGACGTGTAATGTACAGAGTGACCACTAGAGGAGTCCAGGGTAATAATGATGTCACAGTGACTGTATATAATATATAGCATGAACGCTCCACTACTATAATAACTAATACATCCAGACCAGAGGAGGAGACGTGTAATGTACAGAGTGACCACTAGAGGAGACCAGGGTAATAATGATGTCACAGTGACTGTATATAATATATAGCATGAACGCTCCACTACTATAATAACTAATACATCCAGACCAGAGGAGGAGACGTGTAATGTACAGAGTGACCACTAGAGGAGTCCAGGGTAATAATGATGTCACAGTGACTGTATATAATATATAGCATGAACACTCCACTACTATAATAACTAATACATCCAGACCAGAGGAGGAGACGTGTAATATACAGAGTGACCACTAGAGGAGACCAGGGTAATAATGATGTCACAATGACTGTATATAATATATAGCATGAACTCTCCACTACTATAATAACTAATACATCCAGACCAGAGGAGGGGACGTGTAATGTACAGAGTGACCAATAGAGGAGACCAGGGTAATAATGATGTCACAGTGACTGTATATAATATATAGCATGAAAACTCCACTACTATAATAACTAATACATCCAGACCAGAGGAGGAGACGTGTAATGTACAGAGTGACCACTAGAGGAGACCAGGGTAATAATGATGTCACAGTGACTGTATATAATATATAGCATGAAAACTCCACTACTATAATAACTAATACATCCAGACCAGAGGAGGAGACGTGTAATGTACAGAGTGACCACTAGAGGAGACCAGGGTAATAATGATGTCACAGTGACTGTATATAATATATAGCATGAACACTCCACTACTATAATAACTAATACATCCAGACCAGAGGAGGAGACGTGTAATGTACAGAGTGACCACTAGAGGAGTCCAGGGTAATAATGATGTCACAATGACTGTATATAATATATAGCATGAACACTCCACTACTATAATAACTAATACATCCAGACCAGAGGAGGAGACGTGTAATGTACAGAGTGACCACTAGAGGAGACCAGGGTAATAATGATGTCACAGTGACTGTATATAATATATAGCATGAACACTCCACTACTATAATAACTAATACATCCAGACCAGAGGAGGAGACGTGTATTGTACAGAGTGACCACTAGAGGAGTCCAGGGTAATAATGATGTCACAATGACTGTATATAATATATAGCATGAACTCTCCACTACTATAATAACTAATACATCCAGACCAGAGGAGGGGACGTGTAATGTACAGAGTGACCAATAGAGGAGACCAGGGTAATAATGATGTCACAGTGACTGTATATAATATATAGCATGAACACTCCACTACTATAATAACTAATACATCCAGACCAGAGGAGGAGACGTGTAATGTACAGAGTGACCACTAGAGGAGACCAGGGTAATAATGATGTCACAGTGACTGTATATAATATATAGCATGAACGCTCCACTACTATAATAACTAATACATTCAGACCAGAGGAGGAGACGTGTAATGTACAGAGTGACCACTAGAGGAGACCAGGGTAATAATGATGTCACAGTGACTGTATATAATATATAGCATGAACTCTCCACTACTATAATAACTAATACATCCAGACCAGAGGAGACGTGTAATGTACAGAGTGACCACTAGAGGAGACCAGGGTAATAATGATGTCACAGTGACTGTATATAATATATAGCATGAACGCTCCACTACTATAATAACGAATACACCCAGACCAGAGGAGGAGACGTGTAATGTACAGAGTGACCACTAGAGGAGACCAGGGTAATAATGATGTCACAGTGACTGTATATAATATATAGCATGAACGCTCCACTACTATAATAACTAATACATCCAGACCAGAGGAGGAGACGTGTAATGTACAGAGTGACCACTAGAGGAGACCAGGGTAATAATGATGTCACAATGACTGTATATAATATATAGCATGAACGCTCCACTACTATAATAACTAATACATCCAGACCAGAGGAGGAGACGTGTAATGTACAGAGTGACCACTAGAGGAGACCAGGGTAATAATGATGTCACAATGACTGTATATAATATATAGCATGAACGCTCCACTACTATAATAACTAATACATCCAGACCAGAGGAGGAGACGTGTAATGTACAGAGTGACCACTAGAGGAGTCCAGGGTAATAATGATGTCACAGTGACTGTATATAATATATAGCATGAACGCTCCACTACTATAATAACTAATACACCCAGACCAGAGGAGGAGACGTGTAATGTACAGAGTGACCACTAGAGGAGACCAGGGTAATAATGATGTCACAATGACTGTATATAATATATAGCATGAACACTCCACTACTATAATAACTAATACATCCAGACCAGAGGAGACGTGTAATGTACAGAGTGACCACTAGAGGAGTCCAGGGTAATAATGATGTCACAGTGACTGTATATAATATATAGCATGAACGCTCCACTACTATAATAACTAATACACCCAGACCAGAGGAGGAGACGTGTAATGTACAGAGTGACCACTAGAGGAGTCCAGGGTAATAATGATGTCACAGTGACTGTATATAATATATAGCATGAACGCTCCACTACTATAATAACTAATACACCCAGACCAGAGGAGGAGACGTGTAATGTACAGAGTGACCACTAGAGGAGACCAGGGTAATAATGATGTCACAATGACTGTATATAATATATAGCATGAACACTCCACTACTATAATAACTAATACATCCAGACCAGAGGAGACGTGTAATGTACAGAGTGACCACTAGAGGAGTCCAGGGTAATAATGATGTCAGAGTGACTGTATATAATATATAGCATGAACTCTCCACTACTATAATAACTAATACATCCAGACCAGAGGAGGAGACGTGTAATGTACAGAGTGACCACTAGAGGAGACCAGGGTAATAATGATGTCACAGTGACTGTATATAATATATAGCATGAACGCTCCACTACTATAATAACTAATACATCCAGACCAGACGAGGAGACGTGTAATGTACAGAGTGACCACTAGAGGAGACCAGGGTAATAATGATGTCACAGTGACTGTATATAATATATAGCATGAACGCTCCACTACTATAATAACTAATACATCCAGACCAGAGGAGGAGACGTGTAATGTACAGAGTGACCACTAGAGGAGGCCAGGGTAATAATGATGTCACAGTGACTGTATATAATATATAGCATGAACGCTCCACTACTATAATAACTAATACATCCAGACCAGACGAGGAGACGTGTAATGTACAGAGTGACCACTAGAGGAGACCAGGGTAATAATGATGTCACAGTGACTGTATATAATATATAGCATGAACACTCCACTACTATAATAACTAATACATCCAGACCAGACGAGGAGACGTGTAATGTACAGAGTGACCACTAGAGGAGTCCAGGGTAATAATGATGTCACAGTGACTGTATATAATATATAGCATGAACACTCCACTACTATAATAACTAATACATCCAGACCAGAGGAGGAGACGTGTAATGTACAGAGTGACCACTAGAGGAGTCCAGGGTAATAATGATGTCACAGTGACTGTATATAATATATAGCATGAACACTCCACTACTATAATAACTAATACATCCAGACCAGAGGAGGAGACGTGTAATGTACAGAGTGACCACTAGAGGAGTCCAGGGTAATAATGATGTCACAGTGACTGTATATAATATATAGCATGAACACTCCACTACTATAATAACTAATACATCCAGACCAGAGGAGGAGACGTGTAATGTACAGAGTGACCACTAGAGGAGACCAGGGTAATAATGATGTCACAGTGACTGTATATAATATATAGCATGAACACTCCACTACTATAATAACTAATACATCCAGACCAGAGGAGGAGACGTGTAATGTACAGAGTGACCACTAGAGGAGACCAGGGTAATAATGATGTCACAGTGACTGTATATAATATATAGCATGAACACTCCACTACTATAATAACTAATACATCCAGACCAGAGGAGGAGACGTGTAATGTACAGAGTGACCACTAGAGGAGACCAGGGTAATAATGATGTCACAGTGACTGGATATAATATATAGCATGAACGCTCCACTACTATAATAACTAATACATCCAGACCAGAGGAGGAGACGTGTAATGTACAGAGTGACCACTAGAGGAGTCCAGGGTAATAATGATGTCACAGTGACTGTATATAATATATAGCATGAACACTCCACTACTATAATAACTAATACATCCAGACCAGAGGAGGAGACGTGTAATGTACAGAGTGACCACTAGAGGAGACCAGGGTAATAATGATGTCACAGTGACTGTATATAATATATAGCATGAACGCTCCACTACTATAATAACTAATACATCCAGACCAGAGGAGGAGACGTGTAATGTACAGAGTGACCACTAGAGGAGACCAGGGTAATAATGATGTCACAGTGACTGTATATAATATATAGCATGAACGCTCCACTACTATAATAACTAATACATCCAGACCAGAGGAGGAGACGTGTAATGTACAGAGTGACCACTAGAGGAGGCCAGGGTAATAATGATGTCACAGTGACTGTATATAATATATAGCATGAACGCTCCACTACTATAATAACTAATACATCCAGACCAGAGGAGGAGACGTGTAATGTACAGAGTGACAACTAGAGGAGTCCAGGGTAATAATGATGTCACAGTGACTGTATATAATATATAGCATGAACACTCCACTACTATAATAACTAATACATCCAGACCAGAGGAGACGTGTAATGTACAGAGTGACCACTAGAGGAGACCAGGGTAATAATGATGTCACAGTGACTGTATATAATATATAGCATGAACGCTCCACTACTATAATAACTAATACATCCAGACCAGAGGAGGAGACGTGTAATGTACAGACTGACCACTAGAGGAGTCCAGGGTAATAATGATGTCACAGTGACTGTATATAATATATAGCATGAACGCTCCACTACTATAATAACTAATACATCCAGACCAGAGGAGGAGACGTGTAATGTACAGAGTGACCACTAGAGGAGTCCAGGGTAATAATGATGTCACAGTGACTGTATATAATATATAGCATGAACGCTCCACTACTATAATAACTAATACATCCAGACCAGAGGAGGAGACGTGTAATGTACAGAGTGACCACTAGAGGAGTCCAGGGTAATAATGATGTCACAGTGACTGTATATAATATATAGCATGAACGCTCCACTACTATAATAACTAATACATCCAGACCAGAGGAGGAGACGTGTAATGTACAGAGTGACCACTAGAGGAGACCAGGGTAATAATGATGTCACAGTGACTGTATATAATATATAGCATGAACGCTCCACTACTATAATAACTAATACATCCAGACCAGAGGAGACGTGTAATGTACAGAGTGACAACTAGAGGAGACCAGGGTAATAATGATGTCACAGTGACTGTATATAATATATAGCATGAACACTCCACTACTATAATAACTAATACATCCAGACCAGAGGAGGAGACGTGTAATGTACAGAGTGACCACTAGAGGAGACCAGGGTAATAATGATGTCACAGTGACTGTATATAATATATAGCATGAACACTCCACTACTATAATAACTAATACACCCAGACCAGAGGAGGAGACGTGTAATGTACAGAGTGACCACTAGAGGAGGCCAGGGTAATAATGATGTCACAGTGACTGTATATAATATATAGCATGAACGCTCCACTACTATAATAACTAATACATACAGACCAGAGGAGGAGACGTGTAATGTACAGAGTGACCACTAGAGGAGTCCAGGATAATAATGATGTCACAGTGACTGTATATAATATATAGCATGAACGCTCCACTACTATAATAACTAATACATCCAGACCAGAGGAGACGTGTAATGTACAGAGTGACCACTAGAGGAGACCAGGGTAATAATGATGTCACAGTGACTGTATATAATATATAGCATGAACACTCCACTACTATAATAACTAATACATCCAGACCAGAGGAGGAGACGTGTAATGTACAGAGTGACCACTAGAGGAGACCAGGGTAATAATGATGTCACAATGACTGTATATAATATATAGCATGAGCACTCCACTACTATAATAACTAATACACCCAGACCAGAGGAGGAGACGTGTAATGTACAGAGTGACCACTAGAGGAGACCAGGGTAATAATGATGTCACAGTGACTGTATATAATATATAGCATGAACGCTCCACTACTATAATAACTAATACATCCAGACCAGAGGAGGAGACGTGTAATGTACAGAGTGACCACTAGAGGAGTCCAGGGTAATAATGATGTCACAGTGACTGTATATAATATATAGCATGAACGCTCCACTACTATAATAACTAATACATCCAGACCAGACGAGGAGACGTGTAATGTACAGAGTGACCACTAGAGGAGTCCAGGGTAATAATGATGTCACAGTGACTGTATATAATATATAGCATGAACGCTCCACTACTATAATAACTAATACATCCAGACCAGACGAGGAGACGTGTAATGTACAGAGTGACCACTAGAGGAGACCAGGGTAATAATGATGTCACAGTGACTGTATATAATATATAGCATGAACACTCCACTACTATAATAACTAATACATCCAGACCAGAGGAGACGTGTAATGTACAGAGTGACCACTAGAGGAGGCCAGGGTAATAATGATGTCACAGTGACTGTATATAATATATAGCATGAACACTCCACTACTATAATAACTAATACATCCAGACCAGAGGAGACGTGTAATGTACAGAGTGACCACTAGAGGAGACCAGGGTAATAATGATGTCACAGTGACTGTATATAATATATAGCATGAACGCTCCACTACTATAATAACTAATACATCCAGACCAGACGAGGAGACGTGTAATGTACAGAGTGACCACTAGAGGAGACCAGGGTAATAATGATGTCACAGTGACTGTATATAATATATAGCATGAACGCTCCACTACTATAATAACTAATACATCCAGACCAGAGGAGACGTGTAATGTACAGAGTGACCACTAGAGGAGACCAGGATAATAATGATGTCACAATGACTGTATATAATATATAGCATGAACGCTCCACTACTATAATAACTAATACATCCAGACCAGAGGAGGAGACATGTAATGTACAGAGTGACCACTAGAGGAGACCAGGGTAATAATGATGTCACAATGACTGTATATAATATATAGCATGAACACTCCACTACTATAATAACTAATACATCCAGACCAGAGGAGGAGACGTGTAATGTACAGAGTGACCACTAGAGGAGACCAGGGTAATAATGATGTCACAGTGACTGTATATAATATATAGCATGAACACTCCACTACTATAATAACTAATACATCCAGACCAGAGGAGACGTGTAATGTACAGAGTGACCACTAGAGGAGGCCAGGGTAATAATGATGTCACAGTGACTGTATATAATATATAGCATGAACGCTCCACTACTATAATAACTAATACATCCAGACCAGAGGAGGAGACGTGTAATGTACAGAGTGACCACTAGAGGAGTCCAGGGTAATAATGATGTCACAGTGACTGTATATAATATATAGCATGAACTCGCCACTACTATAATAACTAATACATCCAGACCAGAGGAGGAGACGTGTAATGTACAGAGTGACCACTAGAGGAGACCAGGGTAATAATGATGTCACAGTGACTGTATATAATATATAGCATGAACGCTCCACTACTATAATAACTAATACATCCAGACCAGAGGAGGAGACGTGTAATGTACAGAGTGACCACTAGAGGAGTCCAGGGTAATAATGATGTCACAGTGACTGTATATAATATATAGCATGAACACTCCACTACTATAATAACTAATACATCCAGACCAGAGGAGGAGACGTGTAATGTACAGAGTGACCACTAGAGGAGACCAGGGTAATAATGATGTCACAATGACTGTATATAATATATAGCATGAACGCTCCACTACTATAATAACTAATACATCCAGACCAGAGGAGGAGACGTGTAATGTACAGAGTGACCACTAGAGGAGTCCAGGGTAATAATGATGTCACAGTGACTGTATATAATATATAGCATGAACGCTCCACTACTATAATAACTAATACATCCAGACCAGAGGAGGAGACGTGTAATGTACAGAGTGACCACTAGAGGAGTCCAGGGTAATAATGATGTCACAGTGACTGTATATAATATATAGCATGAACACTCCACTACTATAATAACTAATACATCCAGACCAGAGGAGGAGACGTGTAATGTACAGAGTGACCAATAGAGGAGTCCAGCGTAATAATGATGTCACAGTGACTGTATATAATATATAGCATGAACACTCCACTACTATAATAACTAATACATCCAGACCAGAGGAGGAGACGTGTAATGTACAGAGTGACCACTAGAGGAGACCAGGGTAATAATGATGTCACAATGACTGTATATAATATATAGCATGAACGCTCCACTACTATAATAACTAATACATCCAGACCAGAGGAGGAGACGTGTAATGTACAGAGTGACCACTAGAGGAGACCAGGGTAATAATGATGTCACAGTGACTGTATATAATATATAGCATGAACGCTCCACTACTATAATAACTAATACATCCAGACCAGAGGAGGAGACGTGTAATGTACAGAGTGACCACTAGAGGAGACCAGGGTAATAATGATGTCACAGTGACTGTATATAATATATAGCATGAACGCTCCACTACTATAATAACTAATACATCCAGACCAGAGGAGGAGACGTGTAATGTACAGAGTGACCACTAGAGGAGACCAGGGTAATAATGATGTCACAGTGACTGTATATAATATATAGCATGAACACTCCACTACTATAATAACTAATACATCCAGACCAGAGGAGGAGACATGTAATGTACAGAGTGACCACTAGAGGAGTCCAGGGTAATAATGATGTCACAGTGACTGTATATAATATATAGCATGAACACTCCACTACTATAATAACTAATACATCCAGACCAGAGGAGGAGACGTGTAATGTACAGAGTGACCACTAGAGGAGTCCAGGGTAATAATGATGTCACAGTGACTGTATATAATATATAGCATGAACGCTCCACTACTATAATAACTAATACATCCAGACCAGAGGAGGAGACGTGTAATGTACAGAGTGACCACTAGAGGAGTCCAGGGTAATAATGATGTCACAGTGACTGTATATAATATATAGCATGAACACTCCACTACTATAATAACTAATACATCCAGACCAGAGGAGGAGACGTGTAATGTACAGAGTGACCACTAGAGGAGTCCAGGGTAATAATGATGTCACAGTGACTGTATATAATATATAGCATGAACGCTCCACTACTATAATAACTAATACATCCAGACCAGAGGAGGAGACGTGTAATGTACAGAGTGACCACTAGAGGAGTCCAGGGTAATAATGATGTCACAGTGACTGTATATAATATATAGCATGAACACTCCACTACTATAATAACTAACACATCCAGACCAGAGGAGGAGACGTGTAATATACAGAGTGACCACTAGAGGAGACCAGGGTAATAATGATGTCACAATGACTGTATATAATATATAGCATGAACTCTCCACTACTATAATAACTAATACATCCAGACCAGAGGAGGAGACGTGTAATGTACAGAGTGACCACTAGAGGAGTCCAGGGTAATAATGATGTCACAGTGACTGTATATAATATATAGCATGAACACTCCACTACTATAATAACTAATACATCCAGACCAGAGGAGGAGACGTGTAATGTACAGAGTGACCACTAGAGGAGACCAGGGTAATAATGATGTCACAATGACTGTATATAATATATAGCATGAACGCTCCACTACTATAATAACTAATACATCCAGACCAGAGGAGGAGACGTGTAATGTACAGAGTGACCACTAGAGGAGACCAGGGTAATAATGATGTCACAGTGACTGTATATAATATATAGCATGAACACTCCACTACTATAATAACTAATACATCCAGACCAGAGGAGGAGACGTGTAATGTACAGAGTGACCACTAGAGGAGTCCAGGGTAATAATGTTGTCACAGTGACTGTATATAATATATAGCATGAACGCTCCACTACTATAATAACTAATACATCCAGACCAGAGGAGGAGACGTGTAATTTACAGACTGACCACTAGAGGAGACCAGGGTAATAATGATGTCACAGTGACTGTATATAATATATAGCATGAACGCTCCACTACTATAATAACTAATACATCCAGACCAGAGGAGACGTGTAATGTACAGAGTGACCACTAGAGGAGTCCAGGGTAATAATGATGTCACAATGACTGTATATAATATATAGCATGAACACTCCACTACTATAATAACTAATACATCCAGACCAGAGGAGGAGACGTGTAATGTACAGAGTGACCACTAGAGGAGACCAGGGTAATAATGATGTCACAGTGACTGTATATAATATATAGCATGAACACTCCACTACTATAATAACTAATACATCCAGACCAGAGGAGGAGACGTGTAATGTACAGAGTGACCACTAGAGGAGACCAGGGTAATAATGATGTCACAGTGACTGTATATAATATATAGCATGAACACTCCACTACTATAATAACTAATACATCCAGACTAGAGGACGAGACGTGTAATGTACAGAGTGACCACTAGAGGAGACCAGGGTAATAATGATGTCACAGTGACTGTATATAATATATAGCATGAACACTCCACTACTATAATAACTAATACATCCAGACCAGAGGAGAAGACGTGTAATGTACAGAGTGACCACTAGAGGAGTCCAGGGTAATAATGATGTCACAGTGACTGTATATAATATATAGCATGAACACTCCACTACTATAATAACTAAATACATCCAGACCAGAGGAGGAGACGTGTAATTTACAGACTGACCACTAGAGGAGACCAGGGTAATAATGATGTCACAGTGACTGTATATAATATATAGCATGAACGCTCCACTACTATAATAACTAATACATCCAGACCAGAGGAGACGTGTAATGTACAGAGTGACCACTAGAGGAGTCCAGGGTAATAATGATGTCACAATGACTGTATATAATATATAGCATGAACACTCCACTACTATAATAACTAATACATCCAGACCAGAGGAGGAGACGTGTAATGTACAGAGTGACCACTAGAGGAGACCAGGGTAATAATGATGTCACAGTGACTGTATATAATATATAGCATGAACACTCCACTACTATAATAACTAATACATCCAGACCAGAGGAGGAGACGTGTAATGTACAGAGTGACCACTAGAGGAGACCAGGGTAATAATGATGTCACAGTGACTGTATATAATATATAGCATGAACGCTCCACTACTATAATAACTAATACATCTAGACCAGAGGAGGAGACGTGTAATGTACAGAGTGACCACTAGAGGAGTCCAGGGTAATAATGATGTCACAGTGACTGTATATAATATATACCATGAACACTCCACTACTATAATAACTAATACATCCAGACCAGAGGAGGAGACGTGTAATGTACAGAGTGACCACTAGAGGAGGCCAGGGTAATAATGATGTCACAGTGACTGTATATAATATATAGCATGAACGCTCCACTACTATAATAACTAATACATCCAGACCAGAGGAGGAGACGTGTAATGTACAGAGTGACCACTAGAGGAGACCAGCGTAATAATGATGTCACAGTGACTGTATATAATATATAGCATGAACGCTCCACTACTATAATAACTAATACATCCAGACCAGAGGAGGAGACGTGTAATGTACAGAGTGACCACTAGAGGAGACCAGGGTAATAATGATGTCACAGTGACTGTATATAATATATAGCATGAACTCTCCACTACTATAATAACTAATACATCCAGACCAGAGGAGGAGACGTGTAATGTACAGAGTGACCACTAGAGGAGACCAGGGTAATAATGATGTCACAGTGACTGTATATAATATATAGCATGAACACTCCACTACTATAATAACTAATACATCCAGACCAGAGGAGGAGACGTGTAATGTACAGAGTGACCACTAGAGGAGTCCAGGGTAATAATGATGTCACAGTGACTGTATATAATATATAGCATGAACACTCCACTACTATAATAACTAATACATCCAGACCAGAGGAGAAGACGTGTAATGTACAGAGTGACCACTAGAGGAGTCCAGGGTAATAATGATGTCACAGTGACTGTATATAATATATAGCATGAACACTCCACTACTATAATAACTAATACATCCAGACCAGAGGAGGAGACGTGTAATTTACAGACTGACCACTAGAGGAGACCAGGGTAATAATGATGTCACAGTGACTGTATATAATATATAGCATGAACGCTCCACTACTATAATAACTAATACATCCAGACCAGAGGAGACGTGTAATGTACAGAGTGACCACTAGAGGAGTCCAGGGTAATAATGATGTCACAATGACTGTATATAATATATAGCATGAACACTCCACTACTATAATAACTAATACATCCAGACCAGAGGAGGAGACGTGTAATGTACAGAGTGACCACTAGAGGAGACCAGGGTAATAATGATGTCACAGTGACTGTATATAATATATAGCATGAACACTCCACTACTATAATAACTAATACATCCAGACCAGAGGAGGAGACGTGTAATGTACAGAGTGACCACTAGAGGAGACCAGGGTAATAATGATGTCACAATGACTGTATATAATATATAGCATGAGCACTCCACTACTATAATAACTAATACATCCAGACCAGAGGAGGAGACGTGTAATGTACAGAGTGACCACTAGAGGAGACCAGGGTAATAATGATGTCACAGTGACTGTATATAATATATAGCATGAACGCTCCACTACTATAATAACTAATACATCCAGACCAGAGGAGGAGACGTGTAATGTACAGAGTGACCACTAGAGGAGACCAGGGTAATAATGATGTCACAATGACTGTATATAATATATAGCATGAGCACTCCACTACTATAATAACTAATACATCCAGACCAGAGGAGGAGACGTGTAATGTACAGAGTGACCACTAGAGGAGTCCAGGGTAATAATGATGTCACAGTGACTGTATATAATATATAGCATGAACACTCCACTACTATAATAACTAATACATCCAGACCAGAGGAGGAGACGTGTAATGTACAGAGTGACCACTAGAGGAGTCCAGGGTAATAATGATGTCACAGTGACTGTATATAATATATAGCATGAACTCTCCACTACTATAATAACTAATACATCCAGACCAGAGGAGGAGACGTGTAATGTACAGAGTGACCACTAGAGGAGTCCAGGGTAATAATGATGTCACAATGACTGTATATAATATATAGCATGAACACTCCACTACTATAATAACTAATACATCCAGACCAGAGGAGGAGACGTGTAATGTACAGAGTGACCACTAGAGGAGACCAGGGTAATAATGATGTCACAGTGACTGTATATAATATATAGCATGAGCACTCCACTAAAATAATAACTAATACATCCAGACCAGAGGAGGAGACGTGTAATGTACAGAGTGACCACTAGAGGAGAGCAGGGTAATAATGATGTCACAGTGACTGTATATAATATATAGCATGAACACTCCACTACTATAATAACTAATACATCCAGACCAGAGGAGGAGACGTGTAATGTACAGAGTGACCACTAGAGGAGACCAGGGTAATAATGATGTCACAATGACTGTATATAATATATAGCATGAGCACTCCACTACTATAATAACTAATACATCCAGACCAGAGGAGGAGACGTGTAATGTACAGAGTGACCACTAGAGGAGACCAGGGTAATAATGATGTCACAGTGACTGTATATAATATATAGCATGAACACTCCACTACTATAATAACTAATACATCCAGACCAGAGGAGGAGACGTGTAATGTACAGAGTGACCACTAGAGGAGACCAGGGTAATAATGATGTCACAGTGACTGTATATAATATATAGCATGAACGCTCCACTACTATAATAACTAATACATCCAGACCAGAGGAGACGTGTAATGTACAGAGTGACCACTAGAGGAGTCCAGGGTAATAATGATGTCACAATGACTGTATATAATATATAGCATGAACACTCCACTACTATAATAACTAATACATCCAGACCAGAGGAGACGTGTAATGTACAGAGTGACCACTAGAGGAGACCAGGGTAATAATGATGTCACAATGACTGTATATAATATATAGCATGAACACTCCACTACTATAATAACTAATACATCCAGACCAGAGGAGGAGACGTGTAATGTACAGAGTGACCACTAGAGGAGTCCAGGGTAATAATGATGTCACAATGACTGTATATAATATATAGCATGAACACTCCACTACTATAATAACTAATACATCCAGACCAGAGGAGACGTGTAATGTACAGAGTGACCACTAGAGGAGACCAGGGTAATAATGATGTCACAATGACTGTATATAATATATAGCATGAGCACTCCACTACTATAATAACTAATACATCCAGACCAGAGGAGGAGACGTGTAATGTACAGAGTGACCACTAGAGGAGACCAGGGTAATAATGATGTCACAGTGACTGTATATAATATATAGCATGAACACTCCACTACTATAATAACTAATACATCCAGACCAGAGGAGACGTGTAATGTACAGAGTGACCACTAGAGGAGACCAGGGTAATAATGATGTCACAGTGACTGTATATAATATATAGCATGAACACTCCACTACTATAATAACTAATACATCCAGACCAGAGGAGGAGACGTGTAATGTACAGAGTGACCACTAGAGGAGACCAGGGTAATAATGATGTCACAGTGACTGTATATAATATATAGCATGAACGCTCCACTACTATAATAACTAATACATTCAGACCAGAGGAGGAGACGTGTAATGTACAGAGTGACCACTAGAGGAGACCAGGGTAATAATGATGTCACAGTGACTGTATATAATATATAGCATGAACTCTCCACTACTATAATAACTAATACATCCAGACCAGAGGAGGAGACGTGTAATGTACAGAGTGACCACTAGAGGAGACCAGGGTAATAATGATGTCACAGTGACTGTATATAATATATAGCATGAACGCTCCACTACTATAATAACTAATACATCCAGACCAGAGGAAGAGACATGTAATATACAGAGTGACCACTAGTGGCACCATTACATCTATGAAGAGAGACACTCACGACTGGTCAAGAGAGACCACAGAGATGGGAATAAAGGGAATCGGCGTGAGACTGTAGCACGTGAGCACAATATATAATACAGGCATATGATAACGGCACGTGCAGTCCTATGTAAAGAAAGCTTTAGCATCCGATCATGAAAAGCTCTGCAACTTGTTCATAGACCGTGTTTTAATTCCTTTTAATCATTTAATACTTCTCACAGCTGATGTTCTGTTTCAATATATCAGAAATGTAAACATCTGGATGTAAATAACAATGTTCTGATTCACTGACAGCAAGCAGAGACAATGGTTATGAGTTGAAACCCAGTTTTTACAATAAGCAAGCTTCACTTCTAGAACATTGGAAAGTCCTTTAACATCTCGACACTTTACTGCGGGAACCAAGACCCCGCAGGGAGGTCTCCATACACGGCTGTATGTGAGGTGAAGAGGAGCAGCAACGTTGTGGGATATGGAGATTCTGACCTTCTAGACCATTTACCTCATAGTGATGATTGTCCCTCTACGACACAATATAATACGCCATCTATGGTCCCTGGAGATTGCCTCCTCACTACCATCACTCCACATCTCTTCTATTGAGGATACTGGAGGTGACCTCCTCACTACCATCACTCCACATCTCATCTCTTCTATTGAGGACACTGGAGGTGACCTCACTTCCATCACTCCACATCTCATCTCTTCTATTGAGGATACTGGAGGTGACCTCCTCACTACCATCACTCCACATCTCATCTATTGAGGATACAGGAGGTAACCTCCTCACTACCATCACTCCACATCTCATCTCTTCTATTTTGGACATTGGAGGTGACCTCCTCACTACCATCACTCCACATCTCATCTCTTCTATTGGGGATACTGGAGGTGACCTCCTCACTACCATCACTCCACATCTCATCTCTTCTATTGAGGACACTGGAGGTGACCTCCTCACTACCATCACTCCACATCACATCTCTTCTATTGAGGATATAGGAGGTGACCTCCTCACTACCATCACTCCACATCTCATCTCTTCTATTGAGGACACTGGAGGTGACCTCCTCACTACCATCACTCCACATCTCATCTCTTCTATTGAGGATACTGGAGGTGACCTCCTCACTACCATCACTCCACATCTCATCTCTTCTATTGAGGATACTGGAGGTGACCTCCTCACTACTATCACTCCACATCTCATCTCTTCTATTGATGCTACTGGAGGTGACCTCCTCACTACCATCACTCCACACCTCATCTCTTCTATTGAGGATACAGGAGGTGACCTTCTCACTTCCATCACTCCACATCTCATCTCTTCTATTGGGAATACAGGAGATGACCTCCTCACTACCATCATTCCACATCTCATCTCTTCTATTGAGGATACAGGAGATGACCTCCTCACTACCATCACTCCACGTCTCATCTCTTCTATTGAGGACACTGGAGGTGACCTCACTACCATCACTCCACATCTCATCTCTTCTATTGGGAATACAGGAGATGACCTCCTCACTACCATCATTCCACATCTCATCTCTTCTATTGAGGACACTGGAGGTGACCTCACTACCATCACTCCACATCTCATCTCTTCTATTGGGAATACAGGAGATGACCTCCTCACTACCATCATTCCACATCTCATCTCTTCTATTGAGGATACAGGAGATGACCTCCTTACTACCATCGCTCCACATCTCATCTCTTCTATTGAGGACACTTGAGGTGACCTCACTACCATCACTCCACATCTCATCTCTTCTATTGAGGATACAGGAGATGACCTCCTCACTACCATCACTCCACGTCTCATCTCTTCTATTGCGGACACTGGAGGTGACCTCCTCACTTCCATCACTCCACATCTCATCTCTTCTATTGGGAATACAGGAGATGACCTCCTCACTACCATCACTCCACATCTCATCTCTTCTATTGAGGACACTGGAGGTGACCGCCTCACTACCATCATTCCACATCTCATCTCTTCTATTGGGGATACATTAGGTGACCTCCTCACTACCATCACTCCACATCTCATCTCTTCTATTGAGGATACAGGAGATGACCTCCTCACTACCATCACTCCACACCTCATCTCTTCTATTGAGGATACAGGAGGTGACCTCCTCACTACCATCCCTCCACATCTCATCTCTTCTATTGAGGATACAGGAGATGACCTCCTCACTACCATCATTCCACACCTCATCTCTTCTATTGAGGATACTGGTGGTGACCTCCTCACATCATCTCTATACTGAGGGTCCGGGAGGTGGTGACCTCCCGGACCCTCAGTATAGAGGGTCCGGGAGGTCACCACCTCCCAGACCCTCAGTATAGAGATGATGTGAGGGTCCGGGAGGTGGTGACCTCCTCACATCAGCGCTATACTGAGGGCCCTGGGCGTGGTGACCTCCTCACATCAGCTCTATACTGAGGGTCCGGGAGGTGGTGACCTCCTCACATCATCTCTATACTGAGGGACCTGGAGGTGGTGACCTCCTCACATCAGCTCTATACTGAGGGCCCTGGAGGTGGTGACCTCCTCACATCATCTCTATACTGAGGGCCCTGGTGGTGGTGACCTCCTCACATCATCTCTATACTGAGGGCCCTGGTGGTGGTGACCTCCTCACATCATCTCTATACTGAGGGCCCTGGTGGTGGTGACCTCCTCACATCATCTCTATACTGAGGGCCCTGGTGGTGGTGACCTCCTCACATCATCTCTATACTGAGGGCCCTGGTGGTGGTGACCTCCTCACATCATCTCTATACTGAGGGCCCTGGTGGTGGTGACCTCCTCACATCATCTCTATACTGAGGGCCCTGGTGGTGGTGACCTCCTCACATCATCTCTATACTGAGGGCCCTGGTGGTGGTGACCTCCTCACATCATCTCTATACTGAGGGCCCTGGTGGTGGTGACCTCCTCACATCATCTCTATACTGAGGGCCCTGGTGGTGGTGACCTCCTCACATCATCTCTATACTGAGGGCCCTGGTGGTGGTGACCTCCTCACATCATCTCTATACTGAGGGCCCTGGTGGTGGTGACCTCCTCACATCATCTCTATACTGAGGGCCCTGGTGGTGGTGACCTCCTCACATCATCTCTATACTGAGGGCCCTGGTGGTGGTGACCTCCTCACATCATCTCTATACTGAGGGCCCTGGTGGTGGTGATCTCCTCACATCATCTCTACACTGAGGGCCCTGGTGGTGACCTCCTCACATCATCTCTATACTGAGGGCCCTGGTGGTGACCTCCTCACATCATCTCTATACTGAGGGCCCTGGTGGTGGTGATCTCCTCACATCATCTCTACACTGAGGGCCCTGGTGGTGACCTCCTCACATCAGCTCTATACTGAGGGCCCTGGGCACCATCACACAGTTGTTCTCACTCGCTCTTTTCTTACTTGTAGAAGTTTTTGTTGTACTTCTTGTCGGATGGGAATCCCAGCATTCCACAGACCACACGACTGTTCTTCTGAGTCCACCCCACATCACACACCTGCCCCCAGGTATCACTGGATTTCATCTCTAAAACGCCCTCATTGATAGGAAGTCGGTTCTTAGCGCTGGCAATGACCGGACGCAGACGTATCTCCTCCAGCTGTCCCTGCTCTGTCTGTAGGGACAAGGACAACCCAGTCACAACATTGTTCTCTGTTATCAGACATGTCAGGCTGGGGGAGGAGGACTGTAGGACAGGTGTATACAATCTATTGTTCTCTGTTATCAGACAGGTCAGGCTGGGGGGGATGACTGTAGGACAGGTGAATACAATCTATTGTTCTCTGTTATCAGACATGTCAGGCTGGGGGAGGATGACTGTAGGACAGGTGAATACAATCTATTGTTCTCTGTTATCAGACATGGCAGGCTGGGAGGAGGATGACTGTAGGACAGGTGAATACAATCTATTGTTCTCTGTTATCAGACATGTTAGGCTGGGAGAGGATGACTGTAGGACAGGTGAATACAATCTATTGTTCTCTGTTATCAGACATGTCAGGCTGGAGGGAGGATGACTGTAGGACAGGAGAATACAATCTATTGTTCTCTGTTATCAGACATGGCAGGCTGGGAGGAGGATGACTGTAGGACAGGTGAATACAATCTATTGTTCTCTGTTATCAGACATGTTAGGCTGGGAGAGGATGACTGTAGGACAGGAGAATACAATCTATTGTTCTCTGTTATCAGACATGTCAGGCTGGGGGAGGATGACTGTAGGACAGGTGAATACAATCTATTGTTCTCTGTTATCAGACATGTCAGGCTGGGGGAGGATGACTGTAGGACAGGTGAATACAATCTATTGTTCTCTGTTATCAGACATGTCAGGCTGGAGGGAGGATGACTGTAGGACAGGAGAATACAATCTATTGTTCTCTGTTATCAGACATGTCAGGCTGGGGAGAGGATGACTGTAGGACAGGTGAATACAATCTATTGTTCTCTGTTATCAAACATGTCAGGCTGGGGGAGGATGACTGTAGGACAGGTGAATACAATCTATTGTTCTCTGTTATCAGACATGTCAGGCTGGAGGGAGGATGACTGTAGGACAGGTGAGTACAATCTATTGTTCTCTGTTATCAGACATGTCAGGCTGGGAGAAGATGACTGTAGGACAGGTGAATACAATCTATTGTTCTCCGTTATCAGACACGTCAGGCTGGGGGAGGATGACTGTAGGACAGGTGAATACAATATATTGTTCTCCGTTATCAGACACGTCAGGCTGGGGGAGGATGACTGTAGGACAGGTGAATACAATCTATTGTTCTCTGTTATCAGACATGTCAGGCTGGGAGGAGGATGACTGTAGGACAGGTGAATACAATCTATTGTTCTCTGTTATCAGACATGTCAGGCTGGGGGAGGATGACTATAGGACAGGTGAATACAATCTATTGTTCTCTGTTATCATACATGTCAGGTTGGGGGAGGATGACTGATAACAGAGAACAATAGATTGTATTCACCTGTCCTACAGACATGTCAGGCTGGGGGAGGATGACTGTAGGACAGGTGAATACAATCTATTGTTCTCTGTTATCAGACATGTAAGGCTGGGGGAGGATGACTGTAGGACAGGAGAATACAATCTATTGTTCTCTGTTATCAGACATGTCAGGCTGGGGGGAGGATGACAGTACTCGGCTCTTCTATGCAGCGCTTCCTCCTCGCGCTACACTCGGCTCTGCTATGCAGCGCTTCCTCGTCGCCCTACATTCAGCTCGACTATGCAGCGCTTCCTCCTCGCCCTACACTCGGCTCTGCTATGCAGCGCTTCCTCCTCGCCCTACACTCGGCTCTGCTATGCAGCGCTGCCTCCTCGCCCTACACTCGGCTCTGCTATGCAGCGCTTCCTCCTCGCCCTACACTCGGCTCTGCTATGCAGCGCTTCCTCCTCGCCCTACACTCGGCTCTGCTATGCAGCGCTTCCTCCTCGCCCTAAACTCGGCTCTGCTATGCAGCGCTTCCTCCTCGCCCTACACTCAGCTCTGCTATGCAGCGCTTCCTCCTCGCCCTACACTCGGCTCTGCTATGCAGCGCTTCCTCCTCGCCCTACACTTGGCTCTGCTATGCAGCGCATCCTCCTCGTCCTACACTCGGCTCTGCTATGCAGCGCTTGCTCCTCGTCCTACACTCGGCTCTGCTATGCAGCGCTTCCTCCTCGTCCTACACTCGGCTCTGGTATGCAGCGCTTCCTCCTCGCCCTACACTCGGCTCTGCTATGCAGCGCTTCCTCCTCGTCCTACACTCGGCTCGGCTATGCAGCGCTTCCTCCTCGCCCTACGCTCGGCTCTGCTCTGCTATGCAGCGCTTCCTCCTCGCCCTACGCTCGGCTCTGCTATGCAGCGCTTCCTCCTCGTCCTACCCTCGGCTCTGCTATGCAGCGCTTCCTCCTCACCCTACACTCGGCTCTGCTATGCAGCGCTTCCTCCTCGTCTTACATTCGGCTCTGCTATGCAGCTTATCCTCCTCGCCCTACACTCGGCTCTGGTATGCAGCGCTTCCTCCTAGCCCTACACTCGACTCTGCTATGCAGCGCTTCCTCCTCGTCCTACACTCGGCTCGGCTATGCAGCGCTTCCTCCTCGCCCTACGCTCGGCTCTGCTCTGCTATGCAGCGCTTCCTCCTCGCCCTACGCTCGGCTCTGCTATGCAGCGCTTCCTCCTCGTCCTACCCTCGGCTCTGCTATGCAGCGCTTCCTCCTCACCCTACACTCGGCTCTGCTATGCAGCGCTTCCTCCTCGTCTTACATTCGGCTCTGCTATGCAGCTTATCCTCCTCGCCCTACACTCGGCTCTGCTATGCAGCGCTTCCTCCTCGCCCTACACTCGGCTCTGCTATGCAGCGCTTCCTCCTCGTCCTACACTCGGCTCTGCTATGCAGCGCTTCCTCCTCGTCCTACACTCGGCTCTGCTATGCAGCGCTTCCTCCTCGTCCTACACTTGGCTCTGCTATGCAGCGTTTCCTCCTCGTCCTACACTCGGCACTGCTATGCAGCGCTTCCTCCTCCTTGACCTCCTGGTTTAATAGATTTCTCATTACCTCTATAGTGTTGGGCTCCACATAACCTGGGATCCTCTGGTCTGTACAGACGACCCCCGCATCCTCCTCGTGGGTGCAGTCACTGTTCCCCCAGCCCCGGGAGTTGCAGTCGGCGATGCTCTTCTCACTTCCTGCACAAATCACATTATCCAGCCAGATACGACCTGCAAGAAGCGGAGAATAGTCTCGTATTCCAACTCCCAACATTGTAACTGACAGGATACCCCAAAACTCATGTCATCAGTCTACAGGCATATATACTCCAGTCACATCCACCGCTGCGTATACTCCAGTCACATCCACCGCTGCGTATACTCCAGTCACATACACCGCTGCGTATACTCCAGTCACATACACCGCTGCGTAAACTCCAGTCACATCCACCGCTGCGTATACTCCAGTCACATCCACCGCTGCGTATACTCCAGTCACATCCACCGCTGCTTATACTCCAGTCACATCCACCACTGCGTATACTCCAGTCACATCCACCGCTGCGTATACTCCAGTCACATCCACCGCTCCGTATACTCCAGCCACATCCACTCCTGCATGTTTGCTTCCCATTGGACTGAGGTTTATTGCATTTTACAAACAACTTACAATGCATCCCAGTCTGGTGTCTGAAAAGAGCAGCTCTGGATGTGACTGGAGCAAGGCTGACTTAAGGGGCGGTCGAGTGGTTCCATGAGGAGCCGTCTCATAAATTGGGGGGCAGGGATGCGAGCAAGAGATTCCCTTAGTGATCGGGGTTTCATCAAGCACTCTCTCCGATCATCCCTGCAGTGATGTGTGTGATAAGAAGAGGGAGCACAAAGCAGACATGGCCGGAGCCTGGGGAGGAGGGTAACAACTGCCGGACCCAGGAATTCACCCCTCCCCTACCCCAGACCACCAGGAAAAAGCCAATAACCCCTCCACTACCCCCAGACCACCAGGGAAGAAGCCAAAAAACCCCTCCACCACCCCAGACCACCAGGGAAAAAGCCAATAACCCCTCCACTACCCCCAGACCACAAGGGAAGCAGCCAATAACCCCTCCCCTACCCCAGACCACCAGGGAAGAAGCCAATAACCCCTCCACTACCCCAGACCACCAGGGAAGAAGCCAATAACCCCTCCACACACCCCAGACCACCAGGGAAGAAGCCAATAACCCCTCCCCTACCCCAGACCACCAGGGAAGAAGCCAATAACCCCTCCACTACCCCCAGACCACCAGGGAAGCAGCCAATAACCCCTCCACATACCCCAGACCACCAGGCAAGCAGCCAATAACCCCTCCCCTACCCCAGACCACCAGGGAAGAAGCCAATAACCCCTCCACCACCCCAGACCACCGGGGAAGCAGCCATTAACCCCTCCAGTACCCCAGATCACCACGAAAGCAGCCATTAACCCCTCCACTATCCCAAACCACCAGGGAAACAGCCATTAACCGTTCCACTACCCAAAACCACCAGGGAAACAGCCATTGACCGCTCCACTACCCCAGACCACCAGGGAAGCAGCCATTGACCCCTCCACTACCCCAGGCCGCCAGGGAAGCAGCCATTGACCCCTCCACTACCCCAGACCACCAGGGAAGCAGTCATTAACTCCTCCACTACCCCAGATCACCAGGAACGCAGCCATTAACCCCTCCAGTACCCCATTTCACCAGGGAAGCAGCCAAAAACCCCTCCACTACCCCCAGACCACCAGGAAAGAAGCCAATAACCCCTCCACTACCCCCAGACAACCAGGGAAGAAGCCAATAACCCCTCCACCACCCCAGACCACCAGGGAAGAAGCCAATAACCCCTCCACTTCCCCCAGACCACCAGGGAAGCAGTCATTAACCCCTCCACCACCCCAGACCACCAGGGAAGAAGCCAATAACCCCTCCACTACCCCCAGACCACAAGGGAAGCAGCCAATAACCCCTCCCCTACCCCAGACCACCAAGGAAGAAGCCAATAACCCCTCCACCAGCCCAGACCACCGGGGAAGCAACCATTAACCCCTCCAGTACCCCAGATCAACAGGAAAGCAGCCATTAACCCCTCCACTACCCCAGACCACCAGGGAAACAGCCATTGAACACTCCACTACCCAAGACCACCAGGGAAGCAGCCATTGACCGCTCAACTACCCCAGACGACCAGGGAAGCAGCCACTGACCCCTCCACTAACCCAGGCCGCCAGGGAAGCAGCCATTGACCCCTCCACTACCCCAGACCACCAGGGAAGCAGTCATTAACTCCTCCACTACCCCAGATCACAAAGAAAGCAGCCATTAACCCCTCCAGTACCCCAGATCACCAGGAAAGCAGCCATTAACCCCCCCACTACCCCATATAACCAGGGAAGCAGACAATAACCCCTCCACTACCCCAGACTACCAGGGAAGAAGCCAATAACCCCTCCACACACCCCAGACCACCAGGGAAGAAGCCAATAACCCCTCCACTACCCCCAGACCACCAGGGAAGCAGCCAATAACCCCTCCACACACCCCAGACCACCACAGAAGAAGCCAATAACCCCTCCACTACCCCCAGACCACAAGGGAAGCAGCCAATAACCCCTCCCCTACCCCAGACCACCAGGGAAGAAGCCTAAGACCCCTCCACCACCCCAGACCACCAGGGAAGCAGCCATTAACCCCTCCAGTACCGCAGATCACCAGGAAAGCAGCCATTAACCCCTCCACTACCCCAGACCACCAGGGAAACAGCCATTGACCGCTCCACTACCCAAGACCACCAGGGAAGCAGCCATTGACCGCTCCACTACCCCAGACCACCAGGGAAGCAGCCATTGACCCCTCCACTACCCCAGGCCGCCAGGGAAGCCGCCCTTGACCCCTCCACTACCCCAGACCACTAGGGAAGCAGTCATTAACTCCTCCACCACCCCAGATCACCAGGAAAGCAGCCATTAACCACTCCAGTACCCCAGATCACCAGGAAAGCAGACATTAACCCCTCCACTACCCCATATCACAAGGGAAGCAGCCAATAACCCCTCCACTACCCCCAGACCACCAGGAAAGAAGCCAATAACCCCTCCACTACCCCCAGACCACCAGGGAAGAAGCCAATAACCCCTCCACCACCCCAGACCACCAGGGAAGAAGCCAATAACCCCTCCACTTCCCTCAGACCACCAGGGAAGAAGCCAATAACCCCTCCACCACCCCAGACCACCAGGCAAGCAGCCAATAACGCCTCCACTACCCGAGACCACCAGGGAAGCAGCCATTAACCCCTCCACTACCACAGACCACAAGGGAAGAAGCCAATAACCCCTCCACTATCCCCAGACCACCAGGGAAGCAGCCAATAACCCCTCCACTACCCAAGACCACCAGGGAAAAAGCCAATAACCCCTCCACTACCCCCAGACCACCAGGGAAGCAGCCAATAACCCCTCCACTACCCCCAAACCACCAGGGAAGAAGCCAATAACCCCTCCACTACACCCAGACCAAAAAGGAAGCAGCCAATAACCCCTCCACTACCCCTAGACAACCAGGGCAGCAGCCATTGACCCCTCCACTACCCCAGACCGCCAGGGAAGCAGCCATTGACCCCTGCACTACAAAAGACCGCCAGGGAAGCATCCATTGACCCCACCACTACCCCAGACCGCCAGGGAAACAGCCATTGACCCCTCCACTACTCAAGAACGCCAGGGAACCAGCCATTGACCCTCCTCTACCCTAGACCACAAGGGAAGCAGCAATTGACCCCTCCACTACCCCAGACCTCCAGGGAAGCAGCGATTAATTAACCCCTCCACTATCCCAGACCACCAAAGAAGCAGCCATCGATCGCTCCACTACCCCAGACCACCAGGGAAGAAGCCAATAACCCCTCCACCATTCCAGACCACCAGGGAAGAAGCCAATAACCCCTCCACTTCCCTCAGACCACCAGGGAAGAAGCCAATAACCCCTCCACCACCCCAGACCACCAGGCAAGCAGCCAATAATGCCTCCACTACCCGAGACCACCAGGGAAGCAGCCATTAACCCCTCCACTACCCCAGACCACAAGGGAAGAAGCCAATAACCCCTCCACTACAGCCAGACCACCAGGGAAGCAGCCAATTACCCCTCCACTACCCAAGACCACCAGGGAAGAAGCCAATAACCCCTCCACTACCCCCAGACCACCAGGGAAGCAGCCAATAACCTCTCCACTACCCCCAGACCACCAGGGAAGAAGCCAATAACCCCTCCACTACACCCAGACCAAAAAGGAAGCAGCGAATAACACCTCCACTACCCCTAGACAACCAGGGCAGCAGCCATTGACCCCTCCACTACCCCAGACCGCCAGGGAAGCAGCCATTGACCCCTGCACTACAAAAGACCACCAGGGAAGCATCCATTGACCCCACCACTACCCCAGACCGCCAGGGAAACAGCCATTGACCCCTCCACTACCCAAGAACGCCAGGGAAGCAGCCATTGACCCTCCTCTACCCTAGACCACCAGGGAAGTAGCAATTGACCCCTCCACTACCCCAGACCTCCAGGGAAGCAGCGATTAATCAACCCCTCCAATATCCCAGACCACCAAAGAAGCAGCCATCGATCGCTCCACTACCCAAGACCACCAGGGAAGCAGCCATTGACCGCTCCACTACCCCCAGACCGCCAGTGAAGCAGCCATTGACCCCTCCACTACCCCAGACCACCAGGGAAGCAGCCATGGACCGCTCCACTACCCAAGACAACCAGGGAAGCAGCCATTGACCCCTCCACTATCCCAGAACGCCAGGGAAGCAGCCATTGACCCCTCCACTACCCCAGACCGCCAGGGAAGAAGCCATTGACCCCTCCACTACCCCAGACCACCAGGGAAACAGCCATTGACCGCTCCACTACCAAAGACCACCAGGGAAGCAGCCAGTGACCGCTCCACTACCCCAGACTACCAGGAAAGCAGCCATTGACGCTTCCACTACCCCTGGCCGCCAGGGAAGCAGTCATTGACCCCTCCACTACCACAGACCACCAGGAAAGCAGTCATTGAACCCTCCACTACCCCAGACCACCAGGGAAGCAGTCATTAACTCCTCCACTAACCCAGACCACCAGGGAAGCAGCCATTGACCTCTCCACTACCCCAGGCCACCAGGGAAGCAGCCATTGACCCCTCCACTACCCCAGGCCACCAGGGAAGCAGCCATTGACCACTCCACTACCCTAGACCACCAGGGAATCAACCATTAACCCATCCACTACCACAGACCACCAGGGAAGCAGTCATTAACCCCTCCAAAACCCCAAATCACAAGGGAAGCAACCCAAGACCACCAGGGAAGCAGCCATTGACCGCTCCACTACCCCCAGACCGCCAGTGAAGCAGCCATTGACCCCTCCACTACCCCAGACCACCAGGGAAGCAGCCATCGACCGCTCCACTACCCCAGACAACAAGGGAAGCAGCCATTGACCCCTCCACTATCCCAGAACGCCAGGGAAGCAGCCATTGACCCCTCCACTACCCCAGACAGCCAGGGAAGAAGCCATTGACCCCTCCACTACCCCAGACCACCAGGGAAACAGCCATTGACCGCTCCACTACGCAAGTCCACCAGGGAAGCAGCCAGTGACCGCTCCACTACCCCAGACCACCAGGAAAGCAGCCATTGACCCTCCACTACCCCTGGCCGCCAGGGAAGCAGCCATTGACCCCTCCACTACCACAGACCACCAGGAAAGTAGTCATTGAACCCTCCACTACCCCAGACCACAAGGGAAGCAGTCATTAACTCCTCCACTAACCCAGACCACCAGGGAAGCAGCCATTGACCTCTCCACTACCCCAGGCCACCAGGGAAGCAGCCATTGACCCCTCCACTACCCCAGGCCACCAGGGAAGCAGCCATTGACCACTCCACTACCCTAGACCACCAGGGAATCAACCATTAACCCATCCACTACCACAGACCACCAGGGAAGCAGTCATTAACCCCTCCAATACCCCTGACCACCAGGGAAGCAGTCATTAACCCCTCCACAAGCCCAAATCACAAGGGAAGCAGTCATTAACTCCTCCACTACCCCAAACCACCAGGGAAGCAGCCATTGACCCCTCCACTACCCCAGACCACCAGTAAAGCAGCCATTGACCCCTCCACTACCCTAGACTACCAGGGAATCAGCCATTAACCCCTCCACTACCACAAACCACCAGGGAAGCACTCATTGACCCCTCCACTACGCCCAGAACGCCAGGGAAGCAGCCATTGACCCCTCAACTACCTCAGAATGCCAGGGAAGCAGCCATTGACCCCTCCACTATCACAGAATGCCAGGGAAGCAGCCCCTGACCGCTCCACTACCCCAGACCACCAGGGAAGCAGCCCCTGACAGCTCCACTACCCAAGACCACCAGGGAAGCAGCCATTGACCGTTCCACTACCCCAGACCACCAGGGAAGCAGCAATTGACCCCTCCACTACCCGAGACCGCCAGGGAAGCAGCCACTGACCCTTCCACTACCCCAGAACGCCAGGGAAGCAGCCATTGACCCCTCCACTACACCCAGTCCGCCAGGGAAGCAGCCATTGATCCCTCCACTACCCCAGACCGCCAGGGAAGCAGCCATTGACACCCTCTACTACCCGAGACCACCAGCAATTAATCCCTCCACTACCCCCAGACCACCAAGGAAGCAGCCATTGACCCCTCCACTAACCCAAACCACCAGGGAAGCAGCCATTGACCCCTCCACTACCCCAGACCACCACTAAAGCAGCCATTGACCCCTCCACTACCCTAGACTACTAGGGAATCAGCCATTAACCCCTCCACTACCACAAACCACCAGGGAAGCACTCATTGACCCCTCCACTACGCCCAGAACGCCAGGGAAGCAGCCATTGACCCCTCAACTACCTCAGAACGCCAGGGAAGCAGCCATTGACACCTCCACTATCCCAGAATGCCAGGGAAGCAGCCATTGACCCCTCCACTACACCAGACCACCAGGGAAGCAGCCCCTGACCGCTCAACTACCCCGGACCACCATGGAAGCAGCCCCTGACCGCTCCACTACCCAAGACCACCAGGGAAGCAGCCATTGACCGTTTCACTACCCCAGACCACCAGGGAAGCAGCAATTGACCCCTCCACTACCCGAGACTGCCAGGGAAGCAGCCACTGACCCTTCCACTACCCCAGAACGCCAGGGAAGCAGCCATTGACCCCTCCACTACCCCAGTCCGCCAGGGAAGCAGCCATTGATCCCTCCACTACCCCAGACCGCCAGGGAAGCAGCCATTGACCCCCTCTACTACCCGAGACCACCAGCAATTAATCCCTCCACTACCCCCAGACCACCAGGGAAGCAGCCATTGACCCCTTCACTACCCCAGACCGCCAGGGAAGCAGCCATTGACCCCCCCACTACCCCAGACCACCAGTGAAGCAGCCATTGACCCCTCCACTACCCTAGACCACCAGGGAATCAGCCATTAACCCCTCCACTACCACAAACCACCAGGGAAGCACTCATTGACCCCTCCACTACCCCCAGAACGCCAGGGAAGCAGCCATTGACCCCTCCACTACCCCAGACCGCCAGGGAAGAAGCCATTGACCCCTCCACTACTATAGACCACCAGGGAAGCAGCCATTAACCCCTCTACTGCCCCAGACCACCAGGGAAACAGCTATTGACCCCTCCACTACCCTAGATCACCAGGAAAGCAGCCATTAACCCCTCCACTACCCCACCAGGGAAGCAGCCAATAACCCCTCCACTAACCCAGACCCCCAGGGAAGCAGCCAATAACCCCTCCACTACCCCAGACCACCAGGGAAGCAGCCATTGACCTCTCCACTACCCCAAGCCACCAGGGAAGCAGCCATTGACCACTCCACTACCCTAGACCACCAGGGAAGCAGTCATTAACCCCTCCAATACCCCTGACCACCAGGGAAGCAGTCATTAACCCCTCCACAACCCCAAATCACAAGGGAAGCAGTCATTAACCCCTCCACTACCCCAAACCACCAGGAAAGCAGCCATTAACTCCTCCACTACCCCCAGACAACCATGGAAGCAGCCATTGACCCCTCCATTACCCCAGTCCGCCAGGGAAGCAACCATTGACCCCTCAACTACCCCAGAACCCCAGGGAAGCAGCCATTGACCCCTCCACTATCCCAGAAATCCAGGGAAGCAGCCATTGACCCCTCCACTACCCCAGACCGCCAGGGAAGAAGCCGTTGACCCCTCCACTACAAAAGACCACCAGGGAAGCAGCCATTGACCCCTCCACTACACCAGACCGCCAGGGAAGCTGCCATTGACCTCTCCACTACCCCCAGACCACCAGGGAAGCAGTCATTAACCCCTCCACTACTCTAGATCACTAGGAAAGCAGCCATTAACCCCTCCACTACCCCAGATCACCAGGAAAGCAGCCATTAACCCCTCCACTACCCCAGACCACCATGGAAGCAGCCATTGACCCCTCCACTACCCCCAGACCACCAGGGAAGCAGCTATTGACCGCTCCACTACCCCCAGACCACCAGGAAAGCAGCAATTGACCGCTCCACTACGCCAGACCACCAGGGAAGCAGCCATTGACCCCTCCACTACAAAACACCGCCAGGGAAGCAGCCATTGACCCCTCCACTACACCAGACCGCCAGAGAAGAAGAAACTGACCTCTCCACTAACCCCAGACCACCAGGGAAGCAGTCATTAACCCCTCCACTACTCGAAAACTAGGAAAGCAGCCATTAACCCCTCCACCACCCCAGATCACCAGGAAAGCAGCCATTGACCTCTGCACTACCCCCAGACCACCAGGAAGGCAGCCATTAACCCCACCACTACCCCAGACCACCAGAGAAGCAGCCATTGACCCCCTCCACTACCACCGACCACCAGGGAAGCAGCCATTTACCCCTCCACTACCCCAGGCCACCAGGGAAGCAGCCATTGACCCCTCCACTACCCCAGGCCACCAGCCATTGACCCCTCCACTATCCCAGAACGCCAGGGAAGCAGCCATTGACCCCTCCACTACCCCAGACTGCCAGGGAAGAAGGCATTGACCCCTCCGCTACCCCAGACCACCAGGGAAACAGCCATTGACCGCTCCACTACCCAAGACCACCAGGGAAGCAGCCAGTGACCTCTCAACTACCACAGACCACCAGGGAAGCAGTCATTAACTCCTCCACCACCCCAGACCACCAGGGAAGCAGCCATCGACCTCTCCACTACCCCAGGCCACCAGGGAAGCAGCCATTGACCCCTCAACTACCCCAGGCCACCAGGGAAGCAGCCACTCCACTACCCCAGACCACCAGGGAAGCAGTCATTAACCCCTCCAATACCCCTGACCACCAGGGAAGCAGTCATTAACCCCTCCACTACCCCAAACCACCAGGGAAGCAGCCATTGACCCCTCCACTACCCCAGACCACCAGTAAAGCAGCCATTGACCCCTCCACTACCCTAGACTACCAGGGAATCAGCCATTAACCCCTCCACTACCACAAACCACCAGGGAAGCACTCATTGACCCATCCACTACGCCCAGAACGCCAGGGAAGCAGCCATTGACCCCTCAACTACCCCAGAATGCCAGGGAAGCAGCCATTGACTCCTCCACTACCCCAGACCACCAGGGAAGCAGCCACTGACCGCTCCACTACCCCAGACCACCAGGGAAGCAGCCCCTGACCCCTCCACTACCCAAGACCACCAGGGAAGCAGCCATTGACCGTTCCACTACCCTAGACCACCAGGGAAGCAGCAATTGACCCCTCCACTACCCCAGACCGCCAGGGAAGCAGCCATTGACCCTTCCACTACCCCAGAACGCCAGGGAAGCAGCCATTGACCCCTCCACTACCTCAGTCCGCTAGGGAAGCAGCCATTGATCCCTCCACTACCCCAGACCGCCAGGGAAGCAGCCATTGACCCCCTCTACTACCCCAGACCACCAGCAATTAATCCCTCCACTACCCCCAGACCACCAGGGAAGCAGCCATTGACCCCTCCACTACCCCAGACCGCCAGGGAAGCAGCCATTGACCTCTCCACTACCCCAGACCGCCAGGGAAGCAGCCATTGACCCCTCCACTACCCCAGACCACCAGTGAAGCAGCCATTGACCCCTCCACTACCCTAGACCACCAGGGAATCAGCCATTAACCCCTCCAATACCACAAACCACCAGGGAAGCACTCATTGACCCCTCCACTACCCCCAGAACGCCAGGGAAGCAGCCATTGACCCCTCAACTGCCCCAGAACGCCAGGGAAGCAGCCATTGACCCCTCCACTATCCCAGAACGCCAGGGAAGCAGCCATTGACCCCTCCACTATCCCAGAACGCCAGGGAAGAAGCCATTGACCCCTCCACTACCACAGACCACAAGGGAAGCAGCCAATAACCCCTCCACTAACCCAGACCACCAGGGAAGCAGCCAATAACCCCTCCACTACCCCAGACCACCAGGGAAGCAGCCATTGACCTCTCCACTACCCCAGGCCAACAGGGAAGCAGCCATTGACCCCTCCACTACCCCAGGCCACCAGGGAAGCAGCCATTGACCACTCCACTACCCTAGACCACCAGGGAATAAGCCATTAACACGTCCACTACCACAGACCACCAGGGAAGCAGTCATTAACCCCTCCAATACCCCTGACCACCAGGGAAGCAGTCATTAACCCCTCAACAACCCCAAATCACCAGGAAAGCAGCCATTAACTCCTCCACTACCCCAGATCACCAGGAAAGAAACCATTAACCCCTCCACTACCCCAGATCACCAGGAAAGCAGCCATTAACCCCTCTACTACCCCCAGACCACCAGGGAAGCAGCCATTGACCCCTCCATTACCCCAGTCCGCCAGGGAAGCAACCATTGACCCCTCCACTACCCGAGACCGCCAGGGAAGCAGCCATTAACATCTCCACTATCACAGACCACCAGGGAAGCAGTCATTAACCCCTCCACTATCCCCAGACCACCAGGGAATCAGCCATTAACTTCTCCACTACCCCAGATCACTAGGAAAGCAGCCATTAACCCCTCCACTACCCCAGATCACCAGGAAAGCAGCCATTGACCCCTGCACTACCCCAAGACCACCAGGAAGGCAGCCATTGACCCCTCCACTACCCCAGACCACCAGGGATGCAGCCATTGACCCCCTCCACTACACCAGACCACCAGGGAAGCGGCCATTGACCCTTCCACTACCCCCAGACCACCAGGGAAGCAGCCATTGACCCCTCCACTACTATAGACCACCAGGGAAGCAGCCATTAACCCCTCTACTGCCCCAGACCACCAGGGAAACAGCTATTGACCCCTCCACTACCACAGACCACCAGGGAAACAGCCATTAACACCTCTACTGCCCCAGACCACCAGGGAAACAGCTATTGACACCTCCACTACCCCAGCCCACCAGGTAAGCAGCCGTTGACCCCTCCACTACCCTAGATCACCAGGAAAGCAGCCATTAACCCCTCCACTACCCCAGACCACCAGGGAAGCAGCCAATAACCCCTCCACTAACCCAGACCACCAGGGAAGCAGCCAATAACCCCTCCACTACCCCCAGACTACCATGGAAGCAGCCATTGACCCCTCCACTACCCCCAGACCTCCAAGGAAGCAGCCATTGACCGCTCCACTACCCCCAGACCACTAGGGAAGCAGCCATTGACCCCCAGGGAAGCAGCCATTGACCCCTCTACTACCCCCAGACCACCAGGGAAGCAGCCATTGACCCCTCCATTACCCCAGTCCGCCAGGGAAGCAACCATTGACCCCTCCACTACCCGAGACCGCCAGGGAAGCAGCCATTGACCACCTCCACTACACCAGACCACCAGCAATTAATCCCTCCACTACCCCAGACCATTAGGGAAGCAGCCATTGACCACTCCACTACCCCAGACCGCCAGGGAAGCAGCCATTGACCCCTCCACTACCCCAGACCACCAGGGAAGCAGCCATTGACCCCTCCACTACCCCAGACCACCAGCCATTGACCCCTCCACTACCCTAGACCACCAGGGAATCAGCCATTAACCCCTCCACTACCACAGACCACCAGGGAAGCAGTCATTAACCCCTCCACTACCCCCAGACCACCAGGGAATCAGCCATTAACTTCTCCACTACCCCAGATCACTAGGAAAGCAGCCATTAACCCCTCCACTACCCCAGATCACCAGGAAAGCAGCCATTGACCCCTGCACTACCCTAGACCACCAGGGAAGCAGCCATTAACCCCTCCACTACCCCAGACCGCCAGGGATGCAGCCATTGTCCGCCTCCACTACACCAGACCACCAGGGAAGCAGCCATTGACCCTTCCACTACCCCCAGACCACCAGGGAAGCAGCCATTGACCCTTCCACTACCCCAGACCACCAGGGAAGCAGCCATTGACCCCTTTACTACTATAGACCACCAGGGAAGCAGCCATTAACCCCTCTACTGCCCCAGACCACCAGGGAAACAGCTATTGACCCCTCCACTACCCCAGACCACCAGGGAAGCAGCCATTAACACCTCGACTGCCCCAGACCACCAGGGAAACAGCTATTGACACCTCCACTACCCCAGCCCACCAGGGAAGCAGCCGTTGACCCCTCCACTACCCTAGATCACCAGGAAAGCAGCCATTAACCCCTCCACTACCCCAGACCACCAGGGAAGCAGCCAATAACCCCTCCACTAACCCAGACCACCAGGGAAGCAGCCAATAACCCCTCCACTACCCCAGACCACCATGGAAGCAGCCATTGACCCCTCCACTACCCCCAGACCACCAGGGAAGCAGCCATTGACCACTCCACTACCCCCAGACCACCAGGAAAGCAGCAATTGACCGCTCCACTACGCCAGACCACCAGGAAGGCAGCCATTAACCCCACCACTACCCCAGACCACCAGGGAAGCAGCCATTGACCCCCTCCACTACCCCCGACCACCAGGGAAGCAGCCATTTACCCCTCCACTACCCCCAGACCACCAGGGAAGCAGCCATTGACCCCTCCACTACCCCCAGACCACCAGGGAAGCAGCCATTGACCCCTCCACTACTCTAGACCACCAGGGAAACAGCCATTAACCCCTCTACTGCCCCAGACCACCAGGGAAACAGCTATTGGCCCCTCCACTACCCCAGACCACCAGGGAAGCAGCCATTAACCCCTCTACTACCCCAGCCCACCAGGGAAGCAGCCGTTGACCCCTCCACTACCCCAGACCACCAGGGAAGCAGCCATTGACGCCTCCACTACCCCAGATACCAGCAATTAACCCCTCCACTACCCCCAGACCACCAGGGAAGCAGCCATTGACCCCTCCACTACACCAGACCACCAGGGAAGCAGCCATTGACCCCTCCACTACACTAGACCGCCAGGGAAGCAGCCATTGACCCCTCCACTACACCAGACCGCCAGGGAAGCAGTCATTGACCCCTGCACTACCCCCAGACCACCAGTCATTAACCCCTCCACTACACTAGATCACCGGGAAAGCAGCCATTTAACCCTCCACTACCCCCAGACCACCAGGGAAGCAGCCAATAACCCCATTACTATTCCCAACAGTCAGAGTTGCTATTATTCACCATTTAACTGTATGGCAGTATGAAGCCACTCCACATTTAGGAGACCTGCTGCCCCATAAATCTTATTTTAAATCATCAATCGGAATGGATATTGGCAGAAGGAAGAGAAACATTTGCTAATATTTCCTTAGGAAATATATATTTTTCTTCTGTGTGCCGGGTTCTTTCCCTCTTTTTGTGTAACAAGTTTTGGATGTCCACGGTCAGTCTTGTTCTCTAGGAAAGGCCCTGGACCGCAGTATAATTTGGAGTAAAGGATGGAAACCCACCTATTCCTTTCCCATATTTGGCGCTGTGCGTCCACCCAGTTGCCTCCGTAAATCCCAGGTGACGGCAGAGAATGTGAGCGTTCTCCATAGTAAAGTCATCATCACAAATTGTGCCCCATTCCTGGTTGTAGAAAACTTCTATCCGACCCTCGTTGTGTTTTCTGGGGTATCCAGCCAGGCGGAACTTCAGGTTGCTGCTCTGCGTTGCGGCGCGGTTGGTGGGTTGTGGGGTTTGTTGTGTCCATCCCGGCACAATGATAGATAATGAGCAGAACACCCACAGACTGGTTGATAGACGCTTCATAGTGTGTGACCCTGAGAACGGAAATGAGAGAGGTCACTGTTCAGCCCTGATTACTTCACTTCTATCGGATATATTGGTCGGGGGAATACCTGCGATGGACGGCTGTGACATATGACACTGTATAGGCGTGGGATACGTAGTTGGATATATAGTAGGAATCTTGTGTATTATTTTCGATTGTTAAAAAAGAAAAATGTAAACTGTACATCCCTCTATATAGGAGAGGAGAGCAGAATAAGCAGCGCCGACACATAGCGGCCCGGTGTACGACAACAGGTGCCCGGGGATCTGTTCAGCGCTGGTGTCGGGAGCTTTTCCCAGGGTATACGCCAAACTTATAACGAGGTGCGACCTGCACTGGCTGAGGACCCCCCAACATCCCATAATGTTATAATCACCACACGTAACCCAGCGGATGAGAAAGTCACTGGTCATAGTCCCCTGTCTACATAGTCCCCCCGTCTACATAGTCCCCCCGTCTACATAGTCCCCCCGTCTACATAGTCCCCCCGTCTACATAGTCCCCCCGTCTACATAGTCCCCCCGTCTACATAGTCCCCCCGTCTACATAGTCCCCCCGTCTACATAGTCCCCCCGTCTACATAGTCCCCCCGTCTACATAGTCCCCCCGTCTACATAGTCCCCCCGTCTACATAGTCCCCCCGTCTACATAGTCCCCCCGTCTACATAGTCCCCCTGTCTACATAGTCCCCCTGTCTACATAGTCCCATATCTACTACTGGCTCCTCAGGCGGATCAGCGTCTCCAATTCGAAGGCCATACAGGAATAGTAATAATATAACGAGTATCTGTGTGGGGGGGGGGGGTGCTGTACATATGGAGTCTGGGACCTTCTACGTCTCCTTCCTCAGACATTAACCCTTTCACTGCCCCAACCACCAGACAACTCAATGACCTAGAAATACAGTCTTTAACCCATTCAGTGCTGTGACGCAAATGATCATGGGGCCGGATGTTATTTATTTTGGATCACCCAGCTTGGAGGGCACAGCGCCCCGGTCCGTGACTCCCCCACCTAACGGCTGTGAATGTCTAGGACAACCTCTGTACAGCGATGCGGAATATGTTGGATTTATATCATCCAGAACGATCAAGAGTTGGAAAGTGACAACCGAGATTTCCAGCAACAACAACTCTGAAGGGACGGAGAGGATGAGACTGCTGGTAGTTTGTGAACGGCAAACATTGTAATGGCTGTGGTAGCGGCTCGGGCCCAGACAAACGCTGTAAAGATGGATGATGGAAAAGCGCTGGACAGGAAATGCATGTTACACATGGGGTGGGCACTGGCAGGAGCAGAGGGGCTGCCGGGGACCTGTATGTTACACATGGGGTGGGCACTGGCAGGAGCAGAGGGGCTGCCGGGGACCTGTATGTTACACATGGGGTGGGCACTGGCAGGAGCAGAGGGGCTGCCGGGGACCTGTATGTTACACATGGGGTGGGCACTGGCAGGAGCAGAGGGGCCGCCGTATATGCTACACATGGGGTGGGCACTGGCAGGAGCAGAGGGGCTGCCGGGGACCTGTATGTTACACATGGGGTGGGCACTGGCAGGAGCAGAGGGGCCGCCGTGTATGCTACACATGGGGTGGGCACTGGCAGGAGCAGTGGGGCTGCCGGGGACCTGTATGTTACACACGGGGTGGGCACTGGCAGGAGCAGAGGGGCTGCCGTGTATGCTACACATGGGGTGGGCACTGGCAGGAGCAGAGGGGCTGCCGGGGACCTGTATGTTACACATGGGGTGGGCACTGGCAGGAGCAGAGGGGTTGCCGGGGACCTGTATGTTACACACGGGGTCACGGGGTGGGCACTGGCAGGAGCAGAGGGGCTGCCGGGGACCTGTATGTTACACATGGGGTGGGCACTGGCAGGAGCAGTGGGGCTGCCGGGGACCTGTATGTTACACATGGGGTGGGCACTGGCAGGAGCAGAGGGGCTGCCGGGGACCTGTATGTTACACACGGGGTGGGCACTGGCAGGAGCAGAGGGGCTGCCGGGGACCTGTATGTTACACACGGGGTGGGCACTGGCAGGAGCAGAGGGGCTGCCGGGGACCTGTATGTTACACATGGGGTGGGCACTGGCAGGAGCAGAGGGGCTGCCGGGGACCTGTATGTTACACATGGGGTGGGCACTGGCAGGAGCAGAGGGGCCGCCGTGTATGTTACACATGGGGTGGGCACTGGCAGGAGCAGAGGGGCTGCCGGGGACCTGTATGTTACACATGGGGTGGGCACTGGCAGGAGCAGAGGGGCTGCCGGGGACCTGTATGTTACACACGGGGTGGGCACTGGCAGGGGCAGAGGGGCTGCCGGGGACCTGTATGTTACACACGGGGTGGGCACTGGCAGGAGCAGTGGGGCTGCCGGGGACCTGTATGTTACACACGGGGTGGGCACTGGCAGGGGCAGAGGGGCTGCCGGGGACCTGTATGTTACACACGGGGTGGGCACTGGCAGGAGCAGTGGGGCTGCCGGGGACCTGTATGTTACACACGGGGTGGGCACTGGCAGGAGCAGTGGGGCTGCCGGGGACCTGTATGTTACACACGGGGTGGGCACTGGCAGGAGCAGAGGGGCCGCCGTGTATGTTACACATGGGGTGGGCACTGGCAGGAGCAGAGGGGCTGCCGGGGACCTGTATGTTACACATGGGGTGGGCACTGGCAGGAGCAGAGGGGCTGCCGGGGACCTGTATGTTACACACGGGGTGGGCACTGGCAGGGGCAGAGGGGCTGCCGGGGACCTGTATGTTACACACGGGGTGGGCACTGGCAGGAGCAGTGGGGCTGCCGGGGACCTGTATGTTACACACGGGGTGGGCACTGGCAGGGGCAGAGGGGCTGCCGGGGACCTGTATGTTACACACGGGGTGGGCACTGGCAGGAGCAGTGGGGCTGCCGGGGACCTGTATGTTACACACGGGGTGGGCACTGGCAGGAGCAGTGGGGCTGCCGGGGACCTGTATGTTACACACGGGGTGGGCACTGGCAGGAGCAGTGGGGCTGCCGTGGACATTGATGGTGGCAGCACTGGGGTCACACTGACATGAATGCCCTGCGGCGGACACAGCGCCGGCCTCCACATACAATCTGCCCACCACACGTCCTCACATATAATGGTCTCCTTCTCTGGGCGCTGCTGAATGAACCTCTTATATAAAGATCCAGGAATAACAAACGCCTCGTGCAGCTGCGGCCGGGAGCCCCTGGTCTGCGCGTTCTGGGGCCCACCTGCCGTCTATACATTTTATTTTTTCCGTAGTCCTTGTGGTTATCATTGTACACACAGAATATATCATCAATAGTCTAATAGGTCATTAGTGAATCATCCCAAAAGAAATGGACCCTGGTGGCAAGTGATTGGCTGCAAAGAGCTCCATCTGCTAGGGCCCATTACCGTGTTGGAGCCGGGGCCCATCGAAGGATCGTCTGCTTCTCTGGCGAGCCAATACGACCCGGCGTCCAGCGGTTTCCAGTAACCTCTGATACAGAATCCGGTGTCAATAATAAACAATCACTGGATCTGATCATCATTCCACACAACACTGGGCAACTAATACTCTAGTCACATCCAAAGCAGCAATCACAATTCTGCTGTTACATCATGTATTCCAAAAAAAAAGCCTGCAAGCACAATCACAATGCCAATCACAATGACAATCACAATGGCAATCACAATCACAATCACAATGGCAATCACAATCACAATCACAATGCCAATCACAATGACAATCACAATGGCAATCACAATCACAATCACAATGACAATCACAATGCTAATCACAATGCCAATCACAATGACAATCACAATGGCAATCACAATGGCAATCACAATGGCAATCACAATGCCAATCACAATGCCAATCACAATGCCAATCACAATAACAATCACAATAACAATCACAATAACAATCACAATGCCCTTTCTTGTAGAACCTTTAACAAACTAGAAAGATTTAATCACAGTTTGTTTTGGTGGTCGACTGTAATCTGGAGCCCGACCAGTCTCTAGAACTACGGGCTGCCGCATTCATCAGAGGCTCTAGAAGTTACATACCTACTGCTTAGGCTGTGTTCACACCAGCGTCGCTTTCCGCCTGAGGCTTCCATCTGGTTAACCCCTCAACGGAAAGGCATACGGAAACCATTAGCAAAGTTTCCGTCACAATTGGGATTAGTAGTGCTGCAAACAGAAGCTATGGTTTCCCGTTGCATTTCAGCTAAACCCCAATGAAATCCCACAACGTAACGTCAACGCTGATGTGAACAGGCCCTTAAAGTGACATATAATGCATGTGTGAATACATAGCAGTACTGACTGTGGCTCTATATACAGGAGATGGTGTATGTAACATGGTGTGAGTATATATGACTGTATGACTGTGGCTCTGTATACAGGAGATGGTGTATGTGACTTGCTGTGAGTATATATGAATGTATGACTGTGGCTCTGTATACAGGAGATGGTGTATGTGACTTGGTGTGAGTATATATGAATGTATGACTGTGGCTCTGTATACAGGAGATGGTGTATGTGACTTGGTGTGAGTATATATGAATGTATGACTGTGGCTCTATATACAGGAGATGGTGTATGTAACATGGTGTGAGTATATATGAATATATGACTGTGGCTCTGTATACAGGAGATGGTGTATGTTACTTGGTGTGTGTATATATGAATGTATGACAGTGGCTCTGTATACAGGAGATGGTGTATGTGACTTGGTGTGAGTATATATGAATGTATGACTGTGGCTCTGTATACAGGAGATGGTGTATGTGACTTGGTGTGAGTATATATGAATGTATGACGGTGGCTCTGTATACAGGAGATGGTGTATGTGACTTGGTGTGAGTATATATGACTGTGGCTCTGTATACAGGAGATGGTGTATGTGACTTGGTGAGAGTATATATGAATGTATGACTGTGGCTCTGTATACAGGAGTGTATGTGACTTGGTGTGAGTATATATGAATGTATGACTGTGGCTCTGTATACAGGAGATGGTGTATGTGACTTGGTGTGGGTATATATGAATGTATGACTGTGGCTCTGTATACAGGAGTGTATGTGACTTGGTGTGAGTATATATGACTGTGGCTCTGTATATAGGAGATGGTGTATGTGACTTGGTGTGAGTATATATGAATGTATGACTGTGGCTCTGTATACAGGAGATGGTGTATGTGACTTGGTGTGAGTATATATGAATGTATGACTGTGGCTCTGTATACAGGAGTGTATGTGACTTGGTGTGAGTATATATGAATGTATGACTGTGGCTCTGTATACAGGAGATGGTGTATGTGACTTGGTGTGAGTATATATGAATGTATGACTGTGGCTCTGTATACAGGAGATGGTGTATGTGACTTGGTGTGAGTATATATGAATGTATGACTGTGGCTCTGTATACAGGAGATGGTGTATGTGACTTGGTGTGAGTATATATGACTGTGGCTCTGTATACAGGAGATGGTGTATGTGACTTGGTGTGAGTATATATGAATGTATGACTGTGGCTCTGTATACAGGAGATGGTGTATGTGACTTGCTGTGAGTATATATGAATGTATGACTGTGGCTCTGTATACAGGAGATGGTGTATGTGACTTGGTGTGAGTATATATGAATGTATGACTGTGGCTCTGTATACAGGAGATGGTGTATGTGACTTGGTGAGAGTATATATGAATATATGACTGTGGCTCTGTATACAGGAGATGGTGTATGTGACTTGGTGTGGGTACATATGAATGTATGACTGTGGCTCTGTATACAGGAGATGGTGTATGTGACTTGGTGTGAGTATATATGAATGTATGACTGTGGCTCTGTATACAGGAGATGGTGTATGTGACTTGGTGTGAGTATATATGAATGTATGACAGTGGCTCTGTATACAGGAGATGGTGTATGTGACTTGGTGTGAGTATATATGAATATATGACTGTGGCTCTGTATACAGGAGATGGTGTATGTGACTTGGTGTGAGTATATATGAATATATGACTGTGGCTCTGTATACAGGAGATGGTGTATGTGACTTGGTGTGAGTATATATGAATGTATGACTGTGGCTCTGTATACAGGAGATGGTGTATGTGACTTGGTGTGAGTATATATGAATGTATGACTATGGCTCTGTATACAGGAGATGGTGTATGTGACTTGGTGTGAGTATATATGAATGTATGACGGTGGCTCTGTATACAGGAGATGGTGTATGTGACTTGGTGTGAGTATATATGACTGTGGCTCTGTATACAGGAGATGGTGTATGTGACTTGGTGTGAGTATATATGAATGTATGACTGTGGCTCTGTATACAGGAGATGGTGTATGTGACTTGGTGTGAGTACATATGAATGTATGACTGTGGTTCTGTATACAGGAGATGGTGTATGTGACTTGGTGTGAGTATATATGAATGTATGACTGTGGCTCTGTATACAGGAGATGGTGTATGTGACTTGGTGTGGGTATATATGAATGTATGACTGTGGCTCTGTATACAGGAGATGGTGTATGTGACTTGGTGTGAGTATATATGAATGTATGACTGTGGCTCTGTATACAGGAGATGGTGTATGTGACTTGGTGAGAGTATATATGAATATATGACTGTGGCTCTGTATACAGGAGATGGTGTATGTGACTTGGTGTGGGTACATATGAATGTATGACTGTGGCTCTGTATACAGGAGATGGTGTATGTGACTTGGTGTGAGTATATATGAATGTATGACGGTGGCTCTGTATACAGGAGATGGTGTATGTGACTTGGTGTGAGTATATATGACTGTGGCTCTGTATACAGGAGATGGTGTATGTGACTTGGTGTGAGTACATATGAATGTATGACTGTGGCTCTGTATACAGGAGATGGTGTATGTGACTTGGTGTGAGTATATATGAATATATGACTGTGGCTCTGTATACAGGAGATGGTGTATGTGACTTGGTGTGAGTATATATGAATGTATGACTGTGGCTCTGTATACAGGAGATGGTGTATGTGACTTGGTGTGAGTATATATGAATGTATGACTGTGGCTCTGTATACAGGAGATGGTGTATGTGACTTGGTGTGAGTACATATGAATGTATGACTGTGGCTCTGTATACAGGAGATGGTGTATGTGACTTGGTGTGAGTATATATGAATGTATGACTGTGGCTCTGTATACAGGAGATGGTGTATGTGACTTGGTGTGGGTATATATGAATGTATGACTGTGGCTCTGTATACAGGAGATGGTGTATGTGACTTGGTGTGAGTATATATGAATATATGACTGTGGCTCTGTATACAGGAGATGTTGTATGTGACTTGGTGTGAGTATATATGAATGTATGACTGTGGCTCTGTATACAGGAGATGGTGTATGTGACTTGGTGTGAGTATATATGAATGTATGACAGTGGCTCTGTATACAGGAGATGTTGTATGTGACTTGCTGTGAGTATATATGAATGTGGCTCTGTATACAGGAGATGGTGTATGTGACTTGCTGTGAGTATATATGAATATATGACTGTGGCTCTGTATACAGGAGATGGTGTATGTGACTTGGTGTGAGTATATATGAATGTATGACTGTGGCTCTGTATACAGGAGATGGTGTATGTGACTTGGTGTGAGTATATATGAATGTATGACTGTGGCTCTGTATACAGGAGATGGTGTATGTGACTTGGTGTGAGTATATATGAATGTATGACTGTGGCTCTGTATACAGGAGATGGTGTATGTGACTTGGTGTGAGTATATATGAATGTATGACAGTGGCTCTGTATACAGGAGATGGTGTATGTGACTTGGTGTGAGTATATATGAATATATGACTGTGGCTCTGTATACAGAAGATGGTGTATGTGACTTGGTGTGAGTATATATGAATATATGACTGTGGCTCTGTATACAGGAGATGGTGTATGTGACTTGGTGTGAGTATATATGAATGTATGACTGTGGCTCTGTATACAGGAGATGGTGTATGTGACTTGGTGTGAGTATATATGAATGTATGACTGTGGCTCTGTATACAGGAGATGGTGTATGTGACTTGGTGTGAGTATATATGAATGTATGACGGTGGCTCTGTATACAGGAGATGGTGTATGTGACTTGGTGTGAGTATATATGAATGTATGACTGTGGCTCTGTATACAGGAGATGGTGTATGTGACTTGGTGTGAGTACATATGAATGTATGACTGTGGCTCTGTATACAGGAGATGGTGTATGTGACTTGGTGTGAGTATATATGAATGTATGACTGTGGCTCTGTATACAGGAGATGGTGTATGTGACTTGGTGTGAGTACATATGAATGTATGACTGTGGCTCTGTATACAGGAGATGGTGTATGTGACTTGGTGTGAGTATATATGAATGTATGACTGTGGCTCTGTATACAGGAGATGGTGTATGTGACTTGGTGTGGGTATATATGAATGTATGACTGTGGCTCTGTATACAGGAGATGGTGTATGTGACTTGGTGTGAGTATATATGAATGTATGACTGTGGCTCTGTATACAGGAGATGGTGTATGTGACTTGGTGTGAGTATATATGAATGTATGACGGTGGCTCTGTATACAGGAGATGGTGTATGTGACTTGGTGTGAGTATATATGAATGTATGACGGTGGCTCTGTATACAGGAGATGGTGTATGTGACTTGGTGTGAGTATATATGAATGTATGACGGTGGCTCTGTATACAGGAGATGGTGTATGTGACTTGGTGTGAGTATATATGAATGTATGACTGTGGCTCTGTATACAGGAGATGGTGTATGTGACTTGGTGTGAGTACATATGAATGTATGACTGTGGCTCTGTATACAGGAGATGGTGTATGTGACTTGGTGTGAGTATATATGAATGTATGACTGTGGCTCTGTATACAGGAGATGGTGTATGTGACTTGGTGTGAGTACATATGAATGTATGACTGTGGCTCTGTATACAGGAGATGGTGTATGTGACTTGGTGTGAGTATATATGAATGTATGACTGTGGCTCTGTATACAGGAGATGGTGTATGTGACTTGGTGTGGGTATATATGAATGTATGACTGTAGCTCTGTATACAGGAGATGGTGTATGTGACTTGGTGTGAGTATATATGAATGTATGACTGTGGCTCTGTATACAGGAGATGGTGTATGTGACTTGGTGTGAGTATATATGAATGTATGACGGTGGCTCTGTATACAGGAGATGGTGTATGTGACTTGGTGTGAGTATATATGACTGTGGCTCTGTATACAGGAGATGGTGTATGTGACTTGGTGTGAGTATATATGAATGTATGACTGTGGCTCTGTATACAGGAGATGGTGTATGTGACTTGGTGTGAGTACATATGAATGTATGACTGTGGCTCTGTATACAGGAGATGGTGTATGTGACTTGGTGTGGGTATATATGAATGTATGACTGTGGCTCTGTATACAGGAGATGGCGTATGTGACTTGGTGTGAGTATATATGAATGTATGACTGTGGCTCTGTATACAGGAGATTTTGTATGTGACTTGGTGTGAGTATATATGAATGTATGACTGTGGCTCTGTATACAGGAGATGGTGTATGTGACTTGGTGTGAGTATATATGAATGTATGACAGTGGCTCTGTATACAGGAGATGTTGTATGTGACTTGCTGTGAGTATATATGAATGTGGCTCTGTATACAGGAGATGGTGTATGTGACTTGCTGTGAGTATATATGAATGTATGACTGTGGCTCTGTATACAGGAGATGGTGTATGTGACTTGGTGTGAGTATATATGAATGTATGACTGTGGGTCTGTATACAGGAGATGGTGTATGTGACTTGGTGTGAGTATATATGAATGTATGACAGTGGCTCTGTATACAGGAGATGGTGTATGTGACTTGGTGTGAGTATATATGAATATATGACTGTGGCTCTGTATACAGGAGATGGTGTATGTGACTTGGTGTGAGTATATATGAATATATGACTGTGGCTCTGTATACAGGAGATGGTGTATGTGACTTGGTGTGAGTATATATGAATGTATGACTGTGGCTCTGTATACAGGAGATGGTGTATGTGACTTGGTGTGAGTATATATGAATATATGACTGTGGCTCTGTATACAGGAGATGGTGTATGTGACTTGGTGTGAGTATATATGAATATATGACTGTGGCTCTGTATACAGGAGATGGTGTATGTGACTTGGTGTGAGTATATATGAATGTATGACTGTGGCTCTGTATACAGGAGATGGTGTATGTGACTTGGTGTGAGTATATATGAATGTATGACTGTGGCTCTGTATACAGGAGATGGTGTATGTGACTTGGTGTGAGTATATATGAATGTATGACGGTGGCTCTGTATGCAGGAGATGGTGTATGTGACTTGGTGTGAGTATATATGACTGTGGCTCTGTATACAGGAGATGGTGTATGTGACTTGGTGTGAGTATATATGAATGTATGACTGTGGCTCTGTATACAGGAGATGGTGTATGTGACTTGGTGTGAGTACATATGAATGTATGACTGTGGCTCTGTATACAGGAGATGGTGTATGTGACTTGGTGTGAGTATATATGAATGTATGACTGTGGCTCTGTATACAGGAGATGGTGTATGTGACTTGGTGTGAGTATATATGAATGTATGACTGTGGGTCTGTATACAGGAGATGGTGTATGTGACTTGGTGTGAGTATATATGAATGTATGACAGTGGCTCTGTATACAGGAGATGGTGTATGTGACTTGGTGTGAGTATATATGAATATATGACTGTGGCTCTGTATACAGGAGATGGTGTATGTGACTTGGTGTGAGTATATATGAATATATGACTGTGGCTCTGTATACAGGAGATGGTGTATGTGACTTGGTGTGAGTATATATGAATGTATGACTGTGGCTCTGTATACAGGAGATGGTGTATGTGACTTGGTGTGAGTATATATGAATGTATGACTGTGGCTCTGTATACAGGAGATGGTGTATGTGACTTGGTGTGAGTATATATGAATGTATGACGGTGGCTCTGTATACAGGAGATGGTGTATGTGACTTGGTGTGAGTATATATGACTGTGGCTCTGTATACAGGAGATGGTGTATGTGACTTGGTGTGAGTACATATGAATGTATGACTGTGGCTCTGTATACAGGAGATGGTGTATGTGACTTGGTGTGAGTATATATGAATGTATGACTGTGGCTCTGTATACAGGAGATGGTGTATATGACTTGGTGTGAGTATATATGAATGTATGACGGTGGCTCTGTATACAGGAGATGGTGTATGTGACTTGGTGTGAGTATATATGACTGTGGCTCTGTATACAGGAGATGGTGTATGTGACTTGGTGTGAGTACATATGAATGTATGACTGTGGCTCTGTATACAGGAGATGGTGTATGTGACTTGGTGTGAGTATATATGAATGTATGACTGTGGCTCTGTATACAGGAGATGGTGTATATGACTTGGTGTGAGTATATATGAATGTATGACGGTGGCTCTGTATACAGGAGATGGTGTATGTGACTTGGTGTGAGTATATATGACTGTGGCTCTGTATACAGGAGATGGTGTATGTGACTTGCTGTGAGTATATATGAATGTATGACTGTGGCTCTGTATACAGGAGATGGTGTATGTGACTTGGTGTGAGTATATATGAATGTATGACTGTGGCTCTGTATATAGGAGATGGTGTATGTGACTTCGTGTGAGTATATATGAATGTATGACAGTGGCTCTGTATACAGGAGATGGTGTATGTGACATGGTGTGAGTATATATGAATGTGGCTCTGTATACAGGAGATGTGTATGTGACTTGGTGTGAGTATATATGAATGTATGACTGTGGGTCTGTATACAGGAGATGGTGTATGTGACTTGGTGTGAGTATATATGAATATATGACTGTGGCTCTGTATACAGGAGATGGTATATGTAACATGGTGTGAGTATATATGTATGTATGACTGTGGCTCTGTATACAGGAGATGGTGTATGTGACTTGGTGAGAGTATATATGAATGTATGACAGTGGCTCTGTATACAGGAGATGGTGTATGTGACTTGGTGTGAGTATATATGAATGTATGACAGTGGCTCTGTATACAGGAGATGGTGTATGTGACTTGGTGTGAGTACATATGAATGTATGACTGTGGCTCTGTATACAGGAGATGGTGTATGTGACTTGGTGTGAGTACATATGAATATATGACTGTGGCTCTGTATACAGAAGATGGTGTATGTGACTTGGTGTGAGTATATATGAATATATGACTGTGGCTCTGTATACAGGAGATGGTGTATGTGACTTGGTGTGAGTATATATGAATGTATGACTGTGGCTCTGTATACAGGAGATGGTGTATGTGACTTGGTGTGAGTATATATGAATGTATGACTGTGGCTCTGTATACAGGAGATGGTGTATGTGACTTGGTGTGAGTATATATGAATGTATGACGGTGGCTCTGTATACAGGAGATGGTGTATGTGACTTGGTGTGAGTATATATGAATGTATGACTGTGGCTCTGTATACAGGAGATGGTGTATGTGACTTGGTGTGAGTACATATGAATGTATGACTGTGGCTCTGTATACAGGAGATGGTGTATGTGACTTGGTGTGAGTATATATGAATGTATGACTGTGGCTCTGTATACAGGAGATGGTGTATGTGACTTGGTGTGAGTACATATGAATGTATGACTGTGGCTCTGTATACAGGAGATGGTGTATGTGACTTGGTGTGAGTATATATGAATGTATGACTGTGGCTCTGTATACAGGAGATGGTGTATGTGACTTGGTGTGGGTATATATGAATGTATGACTGTGGCTCTGTATACAGGAGATGGTGTATGTGACTTGGTGTGAGTATATATGAATGTATGACTGTGGCTCTGTATACAGGAGATGGTGTATGTGACTTGGTGTGAGTATATATGAATGTATGACGGTGGCTCTGTATACAGGAGATGGTGTATGTGACTTGGTGTGAGTATATATGAATGTATGACGGTGGCTCTGTATACAGGAGATGGTGTATGTGACTTGGTGTGAGTATATATGAATGTATGACGGTGGCTCTGTATACAGGAGATGGTGTATGTGACTTGGTGTGAGTATATATGAATGTATGACTGTGGCTCTGTATACAGGAGATGGTGTATGTGACTTGGTGTGAGTACATATGAATGTATGACTGTGGCTCTGTATACAGGAGATGGTGTATGTGACTTGGTGTGAGTATATATGAATGTATGACTGTGGCTCTGTATACAGGAGATGGTGTATGTGACTTGGTGTGAGTACATATGAATGTATGACTGTGGCTCTGTATACAGGAGATGGTGTATGTGACTTGGTGTGAGTATATATGAATGTATGACTGTGGCTCTGTATACAGGAGATGGTGTATGTGACTTAGTGTGGGTATATATGAATGTATGACTGTAGCTCTGTATACAGGAGATGGTGTATGTGACTTGGTGTGAGTATATATGAATGTATGACTGTGGCTCTGTATACAGGAGATGGTGTATGTGACTTGGTGTGAGTATATATGAATGTATGACGGTGGCTCTGTATACAGGAGATGGTGTATGTGACTTGGTGTGAGTATATATGACTGTGGCTCTGTATACAGGAGATGGTGTATGTGACTTGGTGTGAGTATATATGAATGTATGACTGTGGCTCTGTATACAGGAGATGGTGTATGTGACTTGGTGTGAGTACATATGAATGTATGACTGTGGCTCTGTATACAGGAGATGGTGTATGTGACTTGGTGTGGGTATATATGAATGTATGACTGTGGCTCTGTATACAGGAGATGGCGTATGTGACTTGGTGTGAGTATATATGAATGTATGACTGTGGCTCTGTATACAGGAGATTTTGTATGTGACTTGGTGTGAGTATATATGAATGTATGACTGTGGCTCTGTATACAGGAGATGGTGTATGTGACTTGGTGTGAGTATATATGAATGTATGACAGTGGCTCTGTATACAGGAGATGTTGTATGTGACTTGCTGTGAGTATATATGAATGTGGCTCTGTATACAGGAGATGGTGTATGTGACTTGCTGTGAGTATATATGAATGTATGACTGTGGCTCTGTATACAGGAGATGGTGTATGTGACTTGGTGTGAGTATATATGAATGTATGACTGTGGGTCTGTATACAGGAGATGGTGTATGTGACTTGGTGTGAGTATATATGAATGTATGACAGTGGCTCTGTATACAGGAGATGGTGTATGTGACTTGGTGTGAGTATATATGAATATATGACTGTGGCTCTGTATACAGGAGATGGTGTATGTGACTTGGTGTGAGTATATATGAATATATGACTGTGGCTCTGTATACAGGAGATGGTGTATGTGACTTGGTGTGAGTATATATGAATGTATGACTGTGGCTCTGTATACAGGAGATGGTGTATGTGACTTGGTGTGAGTATATATGAATATATGACTGTGGCTCTGTATACAGGAGATGGTGTATGTGACTTGGTGTGAGTATATATGAATATATGACTGTGGCTCTGTATACAGGAGATGGTGTATGTGACTTGGTGTGAGTATATATGAATGTATGACTGTGGCTCTGTATACAGGAGATGGTGTATGTGACTTGGTGTGAGTATATATGAATGTATGACTGTGGCTCTGTATACAGGAGATGGTGTATGTGACTTGGTGTGAGTATATATGACTGTGGCTCTGTATACAGGAGATGGTGTATGTGACTTGGTGTGAGTATATATGAATATATGACTGTGGCTCTGTATACAGGAGATGGTGTATGTGACTTGGTGTGAGTATATATGAATGTATGACTGTGGCTCTGTATACAGGAGATGGTGTATGTGACTTGGTGTGAGTATATATGAATGTATGACTGTGGCTCTGTATACAGGAGATGGTGTATGTGACTTGGTGTGAGTATATATGAATGTATGACGGTGGCTCTGTATACAGGAGATGGTGTATGTGACTTGGTGTGAGTATATATGACTGTGGCTCTGTATACAGGAGATGGTGTATGTGACTTGGTGTGAGTACATATGAATGTATGACTGTGGCTCTGTATACAGGAGATGGTGTATGTGACTTGGTGTGAGTATATATGAATGTATGACTGTGGCTCTGTATACAGGAGATGGTGTATATGACTTGGTGTGAGTATATATGAATGTATGACGGTGGCTCTGTATACAGGAGATGGTGTATGTGACTTGGTGTGAGTATATATGACTGTGGCTCTGTATACAGGAGATGGTGTATGTGACTTGCTGTGAGTATATATGAATGTATGACTGTGGCTCTGTATACAGGAGATGGTGTATGTGACTTGGTGTGAGTATATATGAATGTATGACTGTGGCTCTGTATACAGGAGATGGTGTATGTGACTTGCTGTGAGTATATATGAATGTATGACTGTGGCTCTGTATATAGGAGATGGTGTATGTGACTTCGTGTGAGTATATATGAATGTATGACAGTGGCTCTGTATACAGGAGATGGTGTATGTGACATGGTGTGAGTATATATGAATGTGGCTCTGTATACAGGAGATGTGTATGTGACTTGGTGTGAGTATATATGAATGTATGACTGTGGGTCTGTATACAGGAGATGGTGTATGTGACTTGGTGTGAGTATATATGAATATATGACTGTGGCTCTGTATACAGGAGATGGTATATGTAACATGGTGTGAGTATATATGTATGTATGACTGTGGCTCTGTATACAGGAGATGGTGTATGTGACTTGGTGAGAGTATATATGAATGTATGACTGTGGGTCTGTATACAGGAGATGGTGTATGTGACTTGGTGAGAGTATATATGAATGTATGACAGTGGCTCTGTATACAGGAGATGGTGTATGTGACTTGGTGTGAGTATATATGAATGTATGACTGTGGCTCTGTATACAGGAGATGTTGTATGTGACTTGGTGAGAGTATATATGAATGTATGACAGTGGCTCTGTATACAGGAGATGGTGTATGTGACTTGGTGTGAGTATATATGAATGTATGACTGTGGCTCTGTATACAGGAGATGGTGTATGTGACTTGGTGTGAGTATATATGAATGTATGACTGTGGCTCTGTATACAGGAGATGGTGTATGTGACTTGGTGTGAGTATATATGAATGTATGACAGTGGCTCTGTATACAGGAGATGGTGTATGTGACTTGGTGTGAGTATATATGAATATATGACTGTGGCTCTGTATACAGGAGATGGTGTATGTGACTTGGTGTGAGTATATATGAATATATGACTGTGGCTCTGTATACAGGAGATGGTGTATGTGACTTGGTGTGAGTATATATGAATGTATGACTGTGGCTCTGTATACAGGAGATGGTGTATGTGACTTGGTGTGAGTATATATGAATGTATGACTGTGGCTCTGTATACAGGAGATGGTGTATGTGACTTGGTGTGAGTATATATGAATGTATGACGGTGGCTCTGTATACAGGAGATGGTGTATGTGACTTGGTGTGAGTATATATGACTGTGGCTCTGTATACAGGAGATGGTGTATGTGACTTGGTGTGAGTAAATATGAATGTATGACTGTGGCTCTATATACAGGAGATGGTGTATGTGACTTGGTGTGAGTATATATGAATGTATGACTGTGGCTCTGTATACAGGAGATGGTGTATGTGACATGGTGTGAGTATATATGAATGTATGACTGTGGCTCTGTATACAGGAGATGGTGTATGTGACTTGGTGTGAGTACATATGAATGTATGACTGTGGCTCTGTATACAGGAGATGGTGTATGTGACTTGGTGTGAGTATATATGAATGTATGACTGTGGCTCTGTATACAGGAGATGGTGTATGTGACTTGGTGTGGGTATATATGAATGTATGACTGTGGCTCTGTATACAGGAGATGGTGTATGTGACTTGGTGTGAGTATATATGAATGTATGACTGTGGCTTTGTATACAGGAGATGGTGTATGTGACTTGGTGTGAGTATATATGAATGTATGACAGTGGCTCTGTATACAGGAGATGTTGTATGTGACTTGCTGTGAGTATATATGAATGTGGCTCTGTATACAGGAGATGGTGTATGTGACTTGCTGTGAGTATATATGAATGTATGACTGTGGCTCTGTATACAGGAGATGGTGTATGTGACTTGGTGTGAGTATATATGAATGTATGACTGTGGCTCTGTATACAGGAGATGGTGTATGTGACTTGGTGTGAGTATATATGAATGTATGACAGTGGCTCTGTATACAGGAGATGTTGTATGTGACTTGCTGTGAGTATATATGAATGTGGCTCTGTATACAGGAGATGGTGTATGTGACTTGCTGTGAGTATATATGAATGTATGACTGTGGCTCTGTATACAGGAGATGGTGTATGTGACTTGGTGTGAGTATATATGAATGTATGACTGTGGCTCTGTATACAGGAGATGGTGTATGTGACTTGGTGTGAGTATATATGAATGTATGACTGTGGCTCTGTATACAGGAGATGGTGTATGTGACTTGGTGTGAGTATATATGAATGTATGACTGTGGCTCTGTATACAGGAGATGGTGTATGTGACTTGGTGTGAGTATATATGAATGTATGACAGTGGCTCTGTATACAGGAGATGGTGTATGTGACTTGGTGTGAGTATATATGAATATATGACTGTGGCTCTGTATACAGGAGATGGTGTATGTGACTTGGTGTGAGTATATATGAATATATGACTGTGGCTCTGTATACAGGAGATGGTGTATGTGACTTGGTGTGAGTATATATGAATGTATGACTGTGGCTCTGTATACAGGAGATGGTGTATGTGACTTGGTGTGAGTATATATGAATGTATGACTGTGGCTCTGTATACAGGAGATGGTGTATGTGACTTGGTGTGAGTATATATGAATGTATGACGGTGGCTCTGTATACAGGAGATGGTGTATGTGACTTGGTGTGAGTATATATGACTGTGGCTCTGTATACAGGAGATGGTGTATGTGACTTGGTGTGAGTATATATGAATGTATGACTGTGGCTCTGTATAAAGGAGATGGTGTATGTGACTTGGTGTGAGTACATATGAATGTATGACTGTGGCTCTGTATACAGGAGATGGTGTATGTGACTTGGTGTGAGTATATATGAATGTATGACTGTGGCTCTGTATACAGGAGATGGTGTATGTGACTTGGTGTGGGTATATATGAATGTATGACTGTGGCTCTGTATACAGGAGATGGTGTATGTGACTTGGTGTGAGTATATATGAATGTATGACTGTGGCTCTGTATACAGGAGATGGTGTATGTGACTTGGTGTGAGTATATATGAATGTATGACGGTGGCTCTGTATACAGGAGATGGTGTATGTGATTTGGTGTGAGTATATATGACTGTGGCTCTGTATACAGGAGATGGTGTATGTGACTTGGTGTGAGTATATATGAATATATGACTGTGGCTCTGTATACAGGAGATGGTGTATGTGACTTGGTGTGAGTATATATGAATGTATGACTGGCTCTGTATACAGGAGATGGTGTATGTGACTTGGTGTGAGTATATATGAATGTATGACTGTGGCTCTGTATACAGGAGATGGTGTATGTGACTTGGTGTGAGTATATATGAATGTATGACGGTGGCTCTGTATACAGGAGATGGTGTATGTGACTTGGTGTGAGTATATATGACTGTGGCTCTGTATACAGGAGATGGTGTATGTGACTTGGTGTGAGTATATATGAATGTATGACTGTGGCTCTGTATACAGGAGATGGTGTATGTGACTTGGTGTGAGTACATATGAATGTATGACTGTGGCTCTGTATACAGGAGATGGTGTATGTGACTTGGTGTGAGTATATATGAATGTATGACTGTGGCTCTGTATACAGGAGATGGTGTATGTGACTTGGTGTGAGTATATATGAATGTATGACTGTGGGTCTGTATACAGGAGATGGTGTATGTGACTTGGTGTGAGTATATATGAATGTATGACAGTGGCTCTGTATACAGGAGATGGTGTATGTGACTTGGTGTGAGTATATATGAATATATGACTGTGGCTCTGTATACAGGAGATGGTGTATGTGACTTGGTGTGAGTATATATGAATATATGACTGTGGCTCTGTATACAGGAGATGGTGTATGTGACTTGGTGTGAGTATATATGAATGTATGACTGTGGCTCTGTATACAGGAGATGGTGTATGTGACTTGGTGTGAGTATATATGAATGTATGACTGTGGCTCTGTATACAGGAGATGGTGTATGTGACTTGGTGTGAGTATATATGAATGTATGACGGTGGCTCTGTATACAGGAGATGGTGTATGTGACTTGGTGTGAGTATATATGACTGTGGCTCTGTATACAGGAGATGGTGTATGTGACTTGGTGTGAGTACATATGAATGTATGACTGTGGCTCTGTATACAGGAGATGGTGTATGTGACTTGGTGTGAGTATATATGAATGTATGACGGTGGCTCTGTATACAGGAGATGGTGTATGTGACTTGGTGTGAGTATATATGACTGTGGCTCTGTATACAGGAGATGGTGTATGTGACTTGCTGTGAGTATATATGAATGTATGACTGTGGCTCTGTATACAGGAGATGGTGTATGTGACTTGGTGTGAGTATATATGAATGTATGACTGTGGCTCTGTATATAGGAGATGGTGTATGTGACTTCGTGTGAGTATATATGAATGTATGACAGTGGCTCTGTATACAGGAGATGGTGTATGTGACATGGTGTGAGTATATATGAATGTGGCTCTGTATACAGGAGATGTGTATGTGACTTGGTGTGAGTATATATGAATGTATGACTGTGGGTCTGTATACAGGAGATGGTGTATGTGACTTGGTGTGAGTATATATGAATATATGACTGTGGCTCTGTATACAGGAGATGGTATATGTAACATGGTGTGAGTATATATGTATGTATGACTGTGGCTCTGTATACAGGAGATGGTGTATGTGACTTGGTGAGAGTATATATGAATGTATGACTGTGGGTCTGTATACAGGAGATGGTGTATGTGACTTGGTGAGAGTATATATGAATGTATGACAGTGGCTCTGTATACAGGAGATGGTGTATGTGACTTGGTGTGAGTATATATGAATGTATGACTGTGGCTCTGTATACAGGAGATGGTGTATGTGACTTGGTGAGAGTATATATGAATGTATGACAGTGGCTCTGTATACAGGAGATGGTGTATGTGACTTGGTGTGAGTATATATGAATGTATGACTGTGGCTCTGTATACAGGAGATGGTGTATGTGACTTGGTGTGAGTATATATAAATGTATGACTGTGGCTCTGTATACAGGAGATGGTGTATGTGACTTGGTGTGAGTATATATGAATGTATGACAGTGGCTCTGTATACAGGAGATGGTGTATGTGACTTGGTGTGAGTACATATGAATGTATGACTGTGGCTCTGTATACAGGAGATGGTGTATGTGACTTGGTGTGAGTATATATGAATGTATGACTGTGGCTCTGTATACAGGAGATGGTGTATGTGACTTGGTGTGAGTATATATGAATGTATGACAGTGGCTCTGTATACAGGAGATGGTGTATGTGACTTGGTGTGAGTATATATAAATGTATGACTGTGGCTCTGTATACAGGAGATGGTGTATGTGACTTGGTGTGAGTATATATGAATGTATGACAGTGGCTCTGTATACAGGAGATGTTGTATGTGACTTGCTGTGAGTATATATGAATGTGGCTCTGTATACAGGAGATGTGTATGTGACTTGGTGTGAGTATATATGAATGTATGACTGTGGGTCTGTATACAGGAGATGGTGTATGTGACTTGGTGTGAGTATATATGAATGTATGACTGTGGCTCTGTATACAGGAGATGGTGTATGTGACTTGGTGTGAGTATATATGAATATATGACTGTGGCTCTGTATACAGGAGATTTTGTATGTGACTTGGTGAGAGTATATATGAATGTATGACAGTGGCTCTGTATACAGGAGATGGTGTATGTGACTTGGTGTGAGTATATATGACTGTGGCTCTGTATAAAGGAGATGGTGTATGTGACTTGGTGTGAGTATATATGAATGTATGACTGTGGCTCTGTATACGGGAGATGGTGTATGTGACTTGGTGTGAGTATATATGAATGTATGACTGTGGCTCTGTATACAGGAGATGGTGTATGTGACTTGGTGTGTGTATATATGAATGTATGACTGTTGCTCTGTATACAGGAGATGGTGTATGTGACATGGTGTGAGTATATATGAATGTATGACTGTGGCTCTGTATACGGGAGATGGTGTATGTGACTTGGTGTGAGTATATATGAATGTATGACTGTGGCTCTGTATACAGGAGATGGTGTATGTGACTTGGTGTGAGTATATATGAATGTATGACTGTGGCTATGTATACAGGAGATGTGTATGTGACTTGGTGTGTGTATATATGAATGTATGACTGTGGCTCTGTATACAGGAGATGGTGTATGTGACTTGCTGTGAGTATATATGAATGTATGACTGTGGCTCTGTATACAGGAGATGGTGTATGTGACTTGGTGTGAGTATATATGAATGTATGACGGTGGCTCTGTATACAGGAGATGGTGTATGTGACTTGGTGTGAGTATATATGACTGTGGCTCTGTATACAGGAGATGGTGTATGTGACTTGGTGTGAGTATATATGAATGTATGACTGTGGCTCTGTATACAGGAGATGGTGTATGTGACTTGGTGTGAGTATATATGAATGTATGACTGTGGCTCTGTATACAGGAGATGGTGTATGTGACTTGGTGTGAGTATATATGAATATATGACTGTGGCTCTGTATACAGGAGATGGTGTATGTGACTTGGTGTGAGTATATATGAATGTATGACTGTGGCTCTGTATATAGGAGATGGTGTATGTGACTTGGTGTGAGTATATATGAATGTATGACAGTGGCTCTGTATACAGGAGATGGTGTATGTGACTTGGTGTGAGTATATATGAATGAATGACTGTGGCTCTGTATACAGGAGATGGTGTATGTGACTTGGTGAGAGTATATATGAATGTATGACTGTGGCTCTGTATACAGGAGATGGTGTATGTGACTTGGTGTGAGTATATATGAATGTATGACTGTGGCTCTGTATACAGGAGATGATGTATGTGACTTGGTGAGAGTATATATGAATGTATGACAGTGGCTCTGTATACAGGAGATGGTGTATGTGACTTGGTGTGAGTATATATGACTGTGGCTCTGTATAAAGGAGATGGTGTATGTGACTTGGTGTGAGTATATATGAATGTATGACAGTGGCTCTGTATACAGGAGATGGTGTATGTGACTTGGTGTGGGTACATATGAATGTATGACTGTGGCTCTGTATACAGGAGATGGTGTATGTGACTTGGTGTGAGTATATATGAATGTATGACTGTGGCTCTGTATACAGGAGATGGTGTATGTGACTTGGTGTGAGTATATATGAATGTATGACTGTGGGTCTGTATACAGGAGATGGTGTATGTGACTTGGTGTGAGTATATATGAATGTATGACTGTGGCTCTGTATACAGGAGATGGTGTATGTGACTTGGTGTGAGTATATATGAATGTATGACGGTGGCTCTGTATACAGGAGATGGTGTATGTGACTTGGTGTGAGTATATATGACTGTGGCTCTGTATACAGGAGATGGTGTATGTGACTTGGTGTGAGTATATATGAATGTATGACTGTTGCTCTGTATACAGGAGATGGTGTATGTGACATGGTGTGAGTATATATGAATGTATGACTGTGGCTCTGTATACGGGAGATGGTGTAAGTGACTTGGTGTGAGTATATATGAATGTATGACTGTGGCTCTGTATACAGGAGATGGTGTATGTGACTTGGTGTGAGTATATATGAATGTATGACTGTGGCTATGTATACAGGAGATGTATATGTGACTTGGTGTGTGTGTATATGAATGTATGACTGTGGCTCTGTATACAGGAGATGGTGTATGTGACTTGGTGTGAGTATATATGAATGTATGACTGTGGCTCTGTATACAGGAGATGGTGTATGTGACTTGCTGTGAGTATATATGAATGTATGACTGTGGCTCTGTATACAGGAGATGGTGTATGTGACTTGGTGTGAGTATATATGAATGTATGACGGTGGCTCTGTATACAGGAGATGGTGTATGTGACTTGGTGTGAGTATATATGACTGTGGCTCTGTATACAGGAGATGGTGTATGTGACTTGGTGTGAGTATATATGAATGTATGACTGTGGCTCTGTATAAAGGAGATGGTGTATGTGACTTGGTGTGAGTACATATGAATGTATGACTGTGGCTCTGTATACAGGAGATGGTGTATGTGACTTGGTGTGAGTATATATGAATGTATGACTGTGGCTCTGTATACAGGAGATGGTGTATGTGACTTGGTGTGGGTATATATGAATGTATGACTGTGGCTCTGTATACAGGAGATGGTGTATGTGACTTGGTGTGAGTATATATGAATGTATGACTGTGGCTCTGTATACAGGAGATGGTGTATGTGACTTGGTGTGAGTATATATGAATGTATGACGGTGGCTCTGTATACAGGAGATGGTGTATGTGACTTGGTGTGAGTATATATGACTGTGGCTCTGTATACAGGAGATGGTGTATGTGACTTGGTGTGAGTATATATGAATATATGACTGTGGCTCTGTATACAGGAGATGGTGTATGTGACTTGGTGTGAGTATATATGAATGTATGACTGGCTCTGTATACAGGAGATGGTGTATGTGACTTGGTGTGAGTATATATGAATGTATGACTGTGGCTCTGTATACAGGAGATGGTGTATGTGACTTGGTGTGAGTATATATGAATGTATGACGGTGGCTCTGTATACAGGAGATGGTGTATGTGACTTGGTGTGAGTATATATGACTGTGGCTCTGTATACAGGAGATGGTGTATGTGACTTGGTGTGAGTATATATGAATGTATGACTGTGGCTCTGTATACAGGAGATGGTGTATGTGACTTGGTGTGAGTACATATGAATGTATGACTGTGGCTCTGTATACAGGAGATGGTGTATGTGACTTGGTGTGAGTATATATGAATGTATGACTGTGGCTCTGTATACAGGAGATGGTGTATGTGACTTGGTGTGAGTATATATGAATGTATGACTGTGGGTCTGTATACAGGAGATGGTGTATGTGACTTGGTGTGAGTATATATGAATGTATGACAGTGGCTCTGTATACAGGAGATGGTGTATGTGACTTGGTGTGAGTATATATGAATATATGACTGTGGCTCTGTATACAGGAGATGGTGTATGTGACTTGGTGTGAGTATATATGAATATATGACTGTGGCTCTGTATACAGGAGATGGTGTATGTGACTTGGTGTGAGTATATATGAATGTATGACTGTGGCTCTGTATACAGGAGATGGTGTATGTGACTTGGTGTGAGTATATATGAATGTATGACTGTGGCTCTGTATACAGGAGATGGTGTATGTGACTTGGTGTGAGTATATATGAATGTATGACGGTGGCTCTGTATACAGGAGATGGTGTATGTGACTTGGTGTGAGTATATATGACTGTGGCTCTGTATACAGGAGATGGTGTATGTGACTTGGTGTGAGTACATATGAATGTATGACTGTGGCTCTGTATACAGGAGATGGTGTATGTGACTTGGTGTGAGTATATATGAATGTATGACGGTGGCTCTGTATACAGGAGATGGTGTATGTGACTTGGTGTGAGTATATATGACTGTGGCTCTGTATACAGGAGATGGTGTATGTGACTTGCTGTGAGTATATATGAATGTATGACTGTGGCTCTGTATACAGGAGATGGTGTATGTGACTTGGTGTGAGTATATATGAATGTATGACTGTGGCTCTGTATATAGGAGATGGTGTATGTGACTTCGTGTGAGTATATATGAATGTATGACAGTGGCTCTGTATACAGGAGATGGTGTATGTGACATGGTGTGAGTATATATGAATGTGGCTCTGTATACAGGAGATGTGTATGTGACTTGGTGTGAGTATATATGAATGTATGACTGTGGGTCTGTATACAGGAGATGGTGTATGTGACTTGGTGTGAGTATATATGAATATATGACTGTGGCTCTGTATACAGGAGATGGTATATGTAACATGGTGTGAGTATATATGTATGTATGACTGTGGCTCTGTATACAGGAGATGGTGTATGTGACTTGGTGAGAGTATATATGAATGTATGACTGTGGGTCTGTATACAGGAGATGGTGTATGTGACTTGGTGAGAGTATATATGAATGTATGACAGTGGCTCTGTATACAGGAGATGGTGTATGTGACTTGGTGTGAGTATATATGAATGTATGACTGTGGCTCTGTATACAGGAGATGGTGTATGTGACTTGGTGAGAGTATATATGAATGTATGACAGTGGCTCTGTATACAGGAGATGGTGTATGTGACTTGGTGTGAGTATATATGAATGTATGACTGTGGCTCTGTATACAGGAGATGGTGTATGTGACTTGGTGTGAGTATATATAAATGTATGACTGTGGCTCTGTATACAGGAGATGGTGTATGTGACTTGGTGTGAGTATATATGAATGTATGACAGTGGCTCTGTATACAGGAGATGGTGTATGTGACTTGGTGTGAGTACATATGAATGTATGACTGTGGCTCTGTATACAGGAGATGGTGTATGTGACTTGGTGTGAGTATATATGAATGTATGACTGTGGCTCTGTATACAGGAGATGGTGTATGTGACTTGGTGTGAGTATATATGAATGTATGACAGTGGCTCTGTATACAGGAGATGGTGTATGTGACTTGGTGTGAGTATATATAAATGTATGACTGTGGCTCTGTATACAGGAGATGGTGTATGTGACTTGGTGTGAGTATATATGAATGTATGACAGTGGCTCTGTATACAGGAGATGTTGTATGTGACTTGCTGTGAGTATATATGAATGTGGCTCTGTATACAGGAGATGTGTATGTGACTTGGTGTGAGTATATATGAATGTATGACTGTGGGTCTGTATACAGGAGATGGTGTATGTGACTTGGTGTGAGTATATATGAATGTATGACTGTGGCTCTGTATACAGGAGATGGTGTATGTGACTTGGTGTGAGTATATATGAATATATGACTGTGGCTCTGTATACAGGAGATTTTGTATGTGACTTGGTGAGAGTATATATGAATGTATGACAGTGGCTCTGTATACAGGAGATGGTGTATGTGACTTGGTGTGAGTATATATGACTGTGGCTCTGTATAAAGGAGATGGTGTATGTGACTTGGTGTGAGTATATATGAATGTATGACTGTGGCTCTGTATACGGGAGATGGTGTATGTGACTTGGTGTGAGTATATATGAATGTATGACTGTGGCTCTGTATACAGGAGATGGTGTATGTGACTTGGTGTGTGTATATATGAATGTATGACTGTTGCTCTGTATACAGGAGATGGTGTATGTGACATGGTGTGAGTATATATGAATGTATGACTGTGGCTCTGTATACGGGAGATGGTGTATGTGACTTGGTGTGAGTATATATGAATGTATGACTGTGGCTCTGTATACAGGAGATGGTGTATGTGACTTGGTGTGAGTATATATGAATGTATGACTGTGGCTATGTATACAGGAGATGTGTATGTGACTTGGTGTGTGTATATATGAATGTATGACTGTGGCTCTGTATACAGGAGATGGTGTATGTGACTTGCTGTGAGTATATATGAATGTATGACTGTGGCTCTGTATACAGGAGATGGTGTATGTGACTTGGTGTGAGTATATATGAATGTATGACGGTGGCTCTGTATACAGGAGATGGTGTATGTGACTTGGTGTGAGTATATATGACTGTGGCTCTGTATACAGGAGATGGTGTATGTGACTTGGTGTGAGTATATATGAATGTATGACTGTGGCTCTGTATACAGGAGATGGTGTATGTGACTTGGTGTGAGTATATATGAATGTATGACTGTGGCTCTGTATACAGGAGATGGTGTATGTGACTTGGTGTGAGTATATATGAATATATGACTGTGGCTCTGTATACAGGAGATGGTGTATGTGACTTGGTGTGAGTATATATGAATGTATGACTGTGGCTCTGTATATAGGAGATGGTGTATGTGACTTGGTGTGAGTATATATGAATGTATGACAGTGGCTCTGTATACAGGAGATGGTGTATGTGACTTGGTGTGAGTATATATGAATGAATGACTGTGGCTCTGTATACAGGAGATGGTGTATGTGACTTGGTGAGAGTATATATGAATGTATGACTGTGGCTCTGTATACAGGAGATGGTGTATGTGACTTGGTGTGAGTATATATGAATGTATGACTGTGGCTCTGTATACAGGAGATGGTGTATGTGACTTGGTGAGAGTATATATGAATGTATGACAGTGGCTCTGTATACAGGAGATGGTGTATGTGACTTGGTGTGAGTATATATGACTGTGGCTCTGTATAAAGGAGATGGTGTATGTGACTTGGTGTGAGTATATATGAATGTATGACAGTGGCTCTGTATACAGGAGATGGTGTATGTGACTTGGTGTGGGTACATATGAATGTATGACTGTGGCTCTGTATACAGGAGATGGTGTATGTGACTTGGTGTGAGTATATATGAATGTATGACTGTGGCTCTGTATACAGGAGATGGTGTATGTGACTTGGTGTGAGTATATATGAATGTATGACTGTGGGTCTGTATACAGGAGATGGTGTATGTGACTTGGTGTGAGTATATATGAATGTATGACTGTGGCTCTGTATACAGGAGATGGTGTATGTGACTTGGTGTGAGTATATATGAATGTATGACGGTGGCTCTGTATACAGGAGATGGTGTATGTGACTTGGTGTGAGTATATATGACTGTGGCTCTGTATACAGGAGATGGTGTATGTGACTTGGTGTGAGTATATATGAATGTATGACTGTTGCTCTGTATACAGGAGATGGTGTATGTGACATGGTGTGAGTATATATGAATGTATGACTGTGGCTCTGTATACGGGAGATGGTGTAAGTGACTTGGTGTGAGTATATATGAATGTATGACTGTGGCTCTGTATACAGGAGATGGTGTATGTGACTTGGTGTGAGTATATATGAATGTATGACTGTGGCTATGTATACAGGAGATGTATATGTGACTTGGTGTGTGTGTATATGAATGTATGACTGTGGCTCTGTATACAGGAGATGGTGTATGTGACTTGCTGTGAGTATATATGAATGTATGACTGTGGCTCTGTATACAGGAGATGGTGTATGTGACTTGGTGTGAGTATATATGAATGTATGACGGTGGCTCTGTATACAGGAGATGGTGTATGTGACTTGGTGTGAGTATATATGACTGTGGCTCTGTATACAGGAGATGGTGTATGTGACTTGGTGTGAGTATATATGAATGTATGACTGTGGCTCTGTATACAGGAGATGGTGTATGTGACTTGGTGTGAGTATATATGAATGTATGACTGTGGCTCTGTATACAGGAGATGGTGTATGTGACTTGGTGTGAGTATATATGAATATATGACTGTGGCTCTGTATACAGGAGATGGTGTATGTGACTTGGTGTGAGTATATATGAATGTATGACTGTGGCTCTGTATATAGGAGATGGTGTATGTGACTTGGTGTGAGTATATATGAATGTATGACAGTGGCTCTGTATACAGGAGATGGTGTATGTGACTTGGTGTGAGTATATATGAATGAATGACTGTGGCTCTGTATACAGGAGATGGTGTATGTGACTTGGTGTGAGTATATATGAATGAATGACTGTGGCTCTGTATACAGGAGATGGTGTATGTGACTTGGTGTGAGTATATATGAATGAATGACTGTGGCTCTGTATACAGGAGATGGTGTATGTGAATTGGTGAGAGTATATATGAATGTATGACTGTGGCTCTGTATACAGGAGATGGTGTATGTGACTTGGTGTGAGTATATATGAATGAATGACTGTGGCTCTGTATACAGGAGATGGTGTATGTGACTTGGTGTGTGTATATATGAATGTATGACTGTGGCTCTGTATACAGGAGATGGTGTATGTGACTTGGTGTGAGTATATATGAATGTATGACTATGGCTCTGTATACAGGAGATGGTGTATGTGACTTGGTGAGAGTATATATGAATGTATGACTGTGGCTCTGTATACAGGAGATGGTGTATGTGACTTGGTGAGAGTATATATGAATGTATGACAGTGGCTCTGTATACAGGAGATGGTGTATGTGACTTGGTGTGGGTACATATGAATGTATGACTGTGGCTCTGTATACAGGAGATGGTGTATGTGACTTGGTGTGAGTATATATGAATGTATGACTGTGGCTCTGTATACAGGAGATGGTGTATGTGACTTGGTGTGAGTATATATGAATGTATGACAGTGGCTCTGTATACAGGAGATGGTGTATGTGACTTGGTGTGTGTATGGTCCGGAGAACGCATCCTTCAGTAGATAATCACAGATGACATCACTCCCCGCCTGAGGTCTCATTATTGGGTCTGGGGTCTGATTCAGGTGTCAGCTCGTCAGACAGACATGATGTTCCCTCGGGGCTTCAAGAAATTAATTCCAGGAATTCAAGAAAATTCATTACAAAACAGAAAAAAATAACAGTTTATAGAAATATTTGGATCTAGGATCAGAAGTCGCTGCCGGGGGGGCTCATTCTATGGAAACCTGGGTGAGAGGCTGGTAAAGAAGTTGGGGATCAATCACAGCTCTGGGTGGTGAAGTCTGCTCTAAAGTGAGTGATGGAAACACGTCAAGAACCAAGAGTTCCATGATGACCCCATAACATGACCGTTCTTAATGTGGAGAGGTCCATAGTGTGAACGCTCCGTGTCTTATATACAGGTGACCGGCGCTGTACATTATATCCCAGGTCTCCATCACACATCTCACTCTGCTCCATCTTATATACAGGTGACCAGCGCTGTACATTATATCCCAGGTCTACATCATACATCTCACTCTGCTCCATCTTATACACAGGTGACCAGCGCTGTACATTATATCCCAGGTCTCCATCACACATCTCACTCTGCTCCATCTTATATACAGGTGACCAGCGCTGTACATTATATCCCAGGTCTCCATCACACATCTCACTCTGCTCCATCTTATACACAGGTGACCGGCGCTGCACATTATATCCCAGGTCTCCATCATACATCTCACTCTGCTCCATCTTATACACAGGTGACCAGCGCTGTACATTATATCCCAGGTCTCCATCACACATCTCACTCTGCTCCATCTTATACACAGGTGACCAGCGCTGTACATTATATCCCAGGTCTCCATCACACATCTCACTCTGCTCCATCTTATACACAGGTGACCAGTGCTGTACATTATATCCCAGGTCTCCATCATACATCTCACTCTGCTCCATCTTATATACAGGTGACCAGCGCTGTACATTATATCCCAGGTCTACATCACACATCTCACTCTGCTCCATCTTATATACAGGTGACCGGCGCTGTACATTATATCCCAGGTCTCCATCACACATCTCACTCTGCTCCATCTTATACACAGGTGACCAGCGCTGTACATTATATCCCAGGTCTCCATCACACATCTCACTCTGCTCCATCTTATACACAGGTGACCAGCGCTGTACATTATATCCCAGGTCTCCATCACACATCTCACTCTGCTCCATCTTATATACAGGTGACCAGCGCTGTACATTATATCCCAGGTCTCCATCACACATCTCACTCTGCTCCATCTTATACACAGGTGACCGGCGCTGTACATTATATCCCAGGTCTACATCACACATCTCACTCTGCTCCATCTTATACACAGGTGACCGGCGCTGTACATTATATCCCAGGTCTACATCACACATCTCACTCTGCTCCATCTTATATACAGGTGACCAGCGCTGTACATTATATCCCAGGTCTCCATCATACATCTCACTCTGCTCCATCTTATACACAGGTGACCGGCGCTGCACATTATATCCCAGGTCTCCATCACACATCTCACTCTGCTCCATCTTATATACAGGTGACCAGCACTGTACATTATATCCCAGGTCTCCATCATACATCTCACTCTGCTCCATCTTATATACAGGTGACCAGCGCTGTACATTATATCCCAGGTCTCCATCATACATCTCACTCTGCTCCATCTTATACACAGGTGACCGGCGCTGCACATTATATCCCAGGTCTCCATCACACATCTCACTCTGCTCCATCTTATATACAGGTGACCAGCACTGCACATTATATCCCAGGTCTACATCACACATCTCACTCTGCTCCATCTTATACACAGGTGACCAGTGCTGTACATTATATCCCAGGTCTCCATCACACATCTCACTCTGCTCCATCTTATACACAGGTGACCAGCGCTGTACATTATATCCCAGGTCTCCATCATACATCTCACTCTGCTCCATCTTATATACAGGTGACCAGCGCTGTACATTATATCCCAGGTCTACATCACACATCTCACTCTGCTCCATCTTATACACAGGTGACCAGCGCTATACATTATATCCCAGGTCTCCATCACACATCTCACTCTGCTCCATCTTATATACAGGTGACCAGCGCTGTACATTATATCCCAGGTCTACATCACACATCTCACTCTGCTCCATCTTATATACAGGTGACCAGCGCTGTACATTATATCCCAGGTCTCCATCACACATCTCACTCTGCTCCATCTTATATACAGGTGACCAGCGCTGTACATTATATCCCAGGTCTCCATCACACATCTCACTCTGCTCCATCTTATACACAGGTGACCAGCGCTGTACATTATATCCCAGGTCTCCATCATACATCTCACTCTGCTCCATCTTATATACAGGTGACCAGCGCTGTACATTATATCCCAGGTCTCCATCATACATCTCACTCTGCTCCATCTTATATACAGGTGACCGGCGCTGTACATTATATCCCAGGTCTCCATCACACATCTCACTCTGCTCCATCTTATACACAGGTGACCAGCGCTGTACATTATATCCCAGGTCTCCATCACACATCTCACTCTGCTCCATCTTATACACAGGTGACCAGCGCTGTACATTATATCCCAGGTCTCCATCATACATCTCACTCTGCTCCATCTTATATACAGGTGACCAGCGCTGTACATTATATCCCAGGTCTCCATCATACATCTCACTCTGCTCCATCTTATATACAGGTGACCAGCGCTGTACATTATATCCCAGGTCTCCATCACACATCTCACTCTGCTCCATCTTATACACAGGTGACCAGCGCTGTACATTATATCCCAGGTCTCCATCATACATCTCACTCTGCTCCATCTTATACACAGGTGACCAGCGCTGTACATTATATCCCAGGTCTCCATCACACATCTCACTCTGCTCCATCTTATATACAGGTGACCGGCGCTGTACATTATATCCCAGGTCTCCATCACACATCTCACTCTGCTCCATCTTATATACAGGTGACCGGCGCTGCACATTATATCCCAGGTCTACATCACACATCTCACTCTGCTCCATCTTATACACAGGTGACCAGCGCTGCACATTATATCCCAGGTCTCCATCACACATCTCACTCTGCTCCATCTTATACACAGGTGACCGGCGCTGCACATTATATCCCAGGTCTACATCACACATCTCACTCTGCTCCATCTTATACACAGGTGACCAGCGCTGTACATTATGTCCCAGGTCTACATCACACATCTCACTCTGCTCCTTCTTATACACAGGTGACCAGCGCTGTACATTATATCCCAGGTCTCCATCATACATCTCACTCTGCTCCATCTTATACACAGGTGACCAGCGCTGTACATTATATCCCAGGTCTACATCACACATCTCACTCTGCTCCATCTTATACACAGGTGACCAGCGCTGTACATTATATCCCAGGTCTACATCACACATCTCACTCTGCTCCATCTTATATACAGGTGACCAGCGCTGTACATTATATCCCAGGTCTCCATCACACATCTCACTCTGCTCCATCTTATATACAGGTGACCGGCGCTGTACATTATATCCCAGGTCTACATCATACATCTCACTCTGCTCCATCTTATATACAGGTGACCGGCGCTGCACATTATATCCCAGGTCTCCATCACACATCTCACTCTGCTCCATCTTATACACAGGTGACCAGCGCTGCACATTATATCCCAGGTCTCCATCATACATCTCACTCTGCTCCATCTTATACACAGGTGACCAGCGCTGCACATTATATCCCAGGTCTCCATCATACATCTCACTCTGCTCCATCTTATATACAGGTGACCGGCGCTGTACATTATATCCCAGGTCTACATCATACATCTCACTCTGCTCCATCTTATATACAGGTGACCAGCGCTGCACATTATATCCCAGGTCTACATCACACATCTCACTCTGCTCCATCTTATATACAGGTGACCGGCGCTGTACATTATATCCCAGGTCTCCATCACACATCTCACTCTGCTCCATCTTATATACAGGTGACCAGCGCTGTACATTATATCCCAGGTCTCCATCACACATCTCACTCTGCTCCATCTTATACACAGGTGACCGGCGCTGCACATTATATCCCAGGTCTCCATCACACATCTCACTCTGCTCCATCTTATACACAGGTGACCAGTGCTGTACATTATATCCCAGGTCTCCATCATACATCTCACTCTGCTCCATCTTATATACAGGTGACCAGCGCTGTACATTATATCCCAGGTCTCCATCATACATCTCACTCTGCTCCATCTTATATACAGGTGACCAGCGCTGTACATTATATCCCAGGTCTACATCACACATCTCACTCTGCTCCATCTTATACACAGGTGACCGGCGCTGCACATTATATCCCAGGTCTCCATCACACATCTCACTCTGCTCCATCTTATATACAGGTGACCAGCACTGTACATTATATCCCAGGTCTCCATCATACATCTCACTCTGCTCCATCTTATATACAGGTGACCAGCACTGTACATTATATCCCAGGTCTCCATCACACATCTCACTCTGCTCCATCTTATATACAGGTGACCAGCGCTGTACATTATATCCCAGGTCTCCATCACACATCTCACTCTGCTCCATCTTATACACAGGTGACCGGCGCTGCACATTATATCCCAGGTCTCCATCACACATCTCACTCTGCTCCATCTTATACACAGGTGACCAGCGCTGTACATTATATCCCAGGTCTCCATCATACATCTCACTCTGCTCCATCTTATACACAGGTGACCAGTGCTGTACATTATATCCCAGGTCTCCATCATACATCTCACTCTGCTCCATCTTATATACAGGTGACCAGCGCTGTACATTATATCCCAGGTCTACATCACACATCTCACTCTGCTCCATCTTATATACAGGTGACCGGCGCTGTACATTATATCCCAGGTCTCCATCACACATCTCACTCTGCTCCATCTTATACACAGGTGACCAGCGCTGTACATTATATCCCAGGTCTCCATCACACATCTCACTCTGCTCCATCTTATACACAGGTGACCAGCGCTGTACATTATATCCCAGGTCTCCATCACACATCTCACTCTGCTCCATCTTATATACAGGTGACCAGCGCTGTACATTATATCCCAGGTCTCCATCACACATCTCACTCTGCTCCATCTTATACACAGGTGACCGGCGCTGTACATTATATCCCAGGTCTACATCACACATCTCACTCTGCTCCATCTTATACACAGGTGACCGGCGCTGTACATTATATCCCAGGTCTACATCACACATCTCACTCTGCTCCATCTTATATACAGGTGACCAGCGCTGTACATTATATCCCAGGTCTCCATCATACATCTCACTCTGCTCCATCTTATACACAGGTGACCGGCGCTGCACATTATATCCCAGGTCTCCATCACACATCTCACTCTGCTCCATCTTATATACAGGTGACCAGCACTGTACATTATATCCCAGGTCTCCATCATACATCTCACTCTGCTCCATCTTATATACAGGTGACCAGCGCTGTACATTATATCCCAGGTCTCCATCATACATCTCACTCTGCTCCATCTTATACACAGGTGACCGGCGCTGCACATTATATCCCAGGTCTCCATCACACATCTCACTCTGCTCCATCTTATATACAGGTGACCAGCGCTGCACATTATATCCCAGGTCTACATCACACATCTCACTCTGCTCCATCTTATATACAGGTGACCAGCGCTGTACATTATATCCCAGGTCTACATCATACATCTCACTCTGCTCCATCTTATATACAGGTGACCAGAGCTGTACATTATATCCCAGGTCTCCATCACACATCTCACTCTGCTCCATCTTATACACAGGTGACCAGCGCTGCACATTATATCCCAGGTCTACATCACACATCTCACTCTGCTCCATCTTATATACAGGTGACCAGCGCTGTACATTATATCCCAGGTCTCCATCATACATCTCACTCTGCTCCATCTTATACACAGGTGACCAGCGCTGCACATTATATCCCAGGTCTCCATCATACATCTCACTCTGCTCCATCTTATACACAGGTGACCAGCGCTGCACATTATATCCCAGGTCTACATCATACATCTCACTCTGCTCCATCTTATACACAGGTGACCAGCGCTGTACATTATATCCCAGGTCTCCATCACACATCTCACTCTGCTCCATCTTATATACAGGTGACCAGCGCTGCACATTATATCCCAGGTCTACATCATACATCTCACTCTGCTCCATCTTATACACAGGTGACCAGCGCTGTACATTATATCCCAGGTCTCCATCATACATCTCACTCTGCTCCATCTTATATACAGGTGACCAGCGCTGCACATTATATCCCAGGTCTACATCACACATCTCACTCTGCTCCATCTTATATACAGGTGACCAGCGCTGTACATTATATCCCAGGTCTCCATCACACATCTCACTCTGCTCCATCTTATACACAGGTGACCGGCGCTGTACATTATATCCCAGGTCTCCATCATACATCTCACTCTGCTCCATCTTATATACAGGTGACCAGCGCTGTACATTATATCCCAGGTCTACATCATACATCTCACTCTGCTCCATCTTATATACAGGTGACCGGCGCTGTACATTATATCCCAGGTCTCCATCATACATCTCACTCTGCTCCATCTTATACACAGGTGACCGGCGCTGCACATTATATCCCAGGTCTCCATCATACATCTCACTCTGCTCCATCTTATACACAGGTGACCGGCGCTGCACATTATATCCCAGGTCTACATCACACATCTCACTCTGCTCCATCTTATACACAGGTGACCAGCGCTGTACATTATATCCCAGGTCTCCATCATACATCTCACTCTGCTCCATCTTATATACAGGTGACCAGCGCTGTACATTATATCCCAGGTCTCCATCACACATCTCACTCTGCTCCATCTTATATACAGGTGACCAGCGCTGTACATTATATCCCAGGTCTACATCATACATCTCACTCTGCTCCATCTTATACACAGGTGACCAGCGCTGTACATTATATCCCAGGTCTCCATCACACATCTCACTCTGCTCCATCTTATATACAGGTGACCAGCGCTGTACATTATATCCCAGGTCTCCATCACACATCTCACTCTGCTCCATCTTATACACAGGTGACCGGCGCTGCACATTATATCCCAGGTCTCCATCATACATCTCACTCTGCTCCATCTTATACACAGGTGACCAGCGCTGTACATTATATCCCAGGTCTCCATCACACATCTCACTCTGCTCCATCTTATACACAGGTGACCAGCGCTGTACATTATATCCCAGGTCTCCATCATACATCTCACTCTGCTCCATCTTATACACAGGTGACCAGTGCTGTACATTATATCCCAGGTCTCCATCATACATCTCACTCTGCTCCATCTTATATACAGGTGACCAGCGCTGTACATTATATCCCAGGTCTACATCACACATCTCACTCTGCTCCATCTTATATACAGGTGACCGGCGCTGTACATTATATCCCAGGTCTCCATCACACATCTCACTCTGCTCCATCTTATACACAGGTGACCAGCGCTGTACATTATATCCCAGGTCTCCATCACACATCTCACTCTGCTCCATCTTATACACAGGTGACCAGCGCTGTACATTATATCCCAGGTCTCCATCACACATCTCACTCTGCTCCATCTTATATACAGGTGACCAGCGCTGTACATTATATCCCAGGTCTCCATCACACATCTCACTCTGCTCCATCTTATACACAGGTGACCGGCGCTGTACATTATATCCCAGGTCTACATCACACATCTCACTCTGCTCCATCTTATACACAGGTGACCGGCGCTGTACATTATATCCCAGGTCTACATCACACATCTCACTCTGCTCCATCTTATATACAGGTGACCAGCGCTGTACATTATATCCCAGGTCTCCATCATACATCTCACTCTGCTCCATCTTATACACAGGTGACCGGCGCTGCACATTATATCCCAGGTCTCCATCACACATCTCACTCTGCTCCATCTTATATACAGGTGACCAGCACTGTACATTATATCCCAGGTCTCCATCATACATCTCACTCTGCTCCATCTTATATACAGGTGACCAGCGCTGTACATTATATCCCAGGTCTCCATCATACATCTCACTCTGCTCCATCTTATACACAGGTGACCGGCGCTGCACATTATATCCCAGGTCTCCATCACACATCTCACTCTGCTCCATCTTATATACAGGTGACCAGCACTGCACATTATATCCCAGGTCTACATCACACATCTCACTCTGCTCCATCTTATACACAGGTGACCAGCGCTGTACATTATATCCCAGGTCTCCATCATACATCTCACTCTGCTCCATCTTATATACAGGTGACCAGCGCTGTACATTATATCCCAGGTCTACATCACACATCTCACTCTGCTCCATCTTATACACAGGTGACCAGCGCTATACATTATATCCCAGGTCTCCATCACACATCTCACTCTGCTCCATCTTATATACAGGTGACCAGCGCTGTACATTATATCCCAGGTCTACATCACACATCTCACTCTGCTCCATCTTATATACAGGTGACCAGCGCTGTACATTATATCCCAGGTCTCCATCACACATCTCACTCTGCTCCATCTTATATACAGGTGACCAGCGCTGTACATTATATCCCAGGTCTCCATCACACATCTCACTCTGCTCCATCTTATACACAGGTGACCAGCGCTGTACATTATATCCCAGGTCTCCATCATACATCTCACTCTGCTCCATCTTATATACAGGTGACCAGCGCTGTACATTATATCCCAGGTCTCCATCATACATCTCACTCTGCTCCATCTTATATACAGGTGACCGGCGCTGTACATTATATCCCAGGTCTCCATCACACATCTCACTCTGCTCCATCTTATACACAGGTGACCAGCGCTGTACATTATATCCCAGGTCTCCATCACACATCTCACTCTGCTCCATCTTATACACAGGTGACCAGCGCTGTACATTATATCCCAGGTCTCCATCATACATCTCACTCTGCTCCATCTTATATACAGGTGACCAGCGCTGTACATTATATCCCAGGTCTCCATCATACATCTCACTCTGCTCCATCTTATATACAGGTGACCAGCGCTGTACATTATATCCCAGGTCTCCATCACACATCTCACTCTGCTCCATCTTATACACAGGTGACCAGCGCTGTACATTATGTCCCAGGTCTACATCACACATCTCACTCTGCTCCATCTTATACACAGGTGACCAGCGCTGTACATTATATCCCAGGTCTACATCACACATCTCACTCTGCTCCATCTTATACACAGGTGACCAGCGCTGTACATTATATCCCAGGTCTACATCACACATCTCACTCTGCTCCATCTTATATACAGGTGACCAGCGCTGTACATTATATCCCAGGTCTCCATCACACATCTCACTCTGCTCCATCTTATATACAGGTGACCGGCGCTGTACATTATATCCCAGGTCTACATCATACATCTCACTCTGCTCCATCTTATATACAGGTGACCGGCGCTGCACATTATATCCCAGGTCTCCATCACACATCTCACTCTGCTCCATCTTATACACAGGTGACCAGCGCTGCACATTATATCCCAGGTCTCCATCATACATCTCACTCTGCTCCATCTTATATACAGGTGACCGGCGCTGTACATTATATCCCAGGTCTACATCATACATCTCACTCTGCTCCATCTTATATACAGGTGACCAGCGCTGCACATTATATCCCAGGTCTACATCACACATCTCACTCTGCTCCATCTTATATACAGGTGACCGGCGCTGTACATTATATCCCAGGTCTCCATCACACATCTCACTCTGCTCCATCTTATATACAGGTGACCAGCGCTGTACATTATATCCCAGGTCTCCATCACACATCTCACTCTGCTCCATCTTATACACAGGTGACCGGCGCTGCACATTATATCCCAGGTCTCCATCACACATCTCACTCTGCTCCATCTTATACACAGGTGACCAGTGCTGTACATTATATCCCAGGTCTCCATCATACATCTCACTCTGCTCCATCTTATATACAGGTGACCAGCGCTGTACATTATATCCCAGGTCTCCATCATACATCTCACTCTGCTCCATCTTATATACAGGTGACCAGCGCTGTACATTATATCCCAGGTCTACATCACACATCTCACTCTGCTCCATCTTATACACAGGTGACCGGCGCTGCACATTATATCCCAGGTCTCCATCACACATCTCACTCTGCTCCATCTTATATACAGGTGACCAGCACTGTACATTATATCCCAGGTCTCCATCATACATCTCACTCTGCTCCATCTTATATACAGGTGACCAGCACTGTACATTATATCCCAGGTCTCCATCACACATCTCACTCTGCTCCATCTTATATACAGGTGACCAGCGCTGTACATTATATCCCAGGTCTCCATCACACATCTCACTCTGCTCCATCTTATACACAGGTGACCGGCGCTGCACATTATATCCCAGGTCTCCATCACACATCTCACTCTGCTCCATCTTATACACAGGTGACCAGCGCTGTACATTATATCCCAGGTCTCCATCATACATCTCACTCTGCTCCATCTTATACACAGGTGACCAGTGCTGTACATTATATCCCAGGTCTCCATCATACATCTCACTCTGCTCCATCTTATATACAGGTGACCAGCGCTGTACATTATATCCCAGGTCTACATCACACATCTCACTCTGCTCCATCTTATATACAGGTGACCGGCGCTGTACATTATATCCCAGGTCTCCATCACACATCTCACTCTGCTCCATCTTATACACAGGTGACCAGCGCTGTACATTATATCCCAGGTCTCCATCACACATCTCACTCTGCTCCATCTTATACACAGGTGACCAGCGCTGTACATTATATCCCAGGTCTCCATCACACATCTCACTCTGCTCCATCTTATATACAGGTGACCAGCGCTGTACATTATATCCCAGGTCTCCATCACACATCTCACTCTGCTCCATCTTATACACAGGTGACCGGCGCTGTACATTATATCCCAGGTCTACATCACACATCTCACTCTGCTCCATCTTATACACAGGTGACCGGCGCTGTACATTATATCCCAGGTCTACATCACACATCTCACTCTGCTCCATCTTATATACAGGTGACCAGCGCTGTACATTATATCCCAGGTCTCCATCATACATCTCACTCTGCTCCATCTTATACACAGGTGACCGGCGCTGCACATTATATCCCAGGTCTCCATCACACATCTCACTCTGCTCCATCTTATATACAGGTGACCAGCACTGTACATTATATCCCAGGTCTCCATCATACATCTCACTCTGCTCCATCTTATATACAGGTGACCAGCGCTGTACATTATATCCCAGGTCTCCATCATACATCTCACTCTGCTCCATCTTATACACAGGTGACCGGCGCTGCACATTATATCCCAGGTCTCCATCACACATCTCACTCTGCTCCATCTTATATACAGGTGACCAGCGCTGCACATTATATCCCAGGTCTACATCACACATCTCACTCTGCTCCATCTTATATACAGGTGACCAGCGCTGTACATTATATCCCAGGTCTACATCATACATCTCACTCTGCTCCATCTTATATACAGGTGACCAGAGCTGTACATTATATCCCAGGTCTCCATCACACATCTCACTCTGCTCCATCTTATACACAGGTGACCAGCGCTGCACATTATATCCCAGGTCTACATCACACATCTCACTCTGCTCCATCTTATATACAGGTGACCAGCGCTGTACATTATATCCCAGGTCTCCATCATACATCTCACTCTGCTCCATCTTATACACAGGTGACCAGCGCTGCACATTATATCCCAGGTCTCCATCATACATCTCACTCTGCTCCATCTTATACACAGGTGACCAGCGCTGCACATTATATCCCAGGTCTACATCATACATCTCACTCTGCTCCATCTTATACACAGGTGACCAGCGCTGTACATTATATCCCAGGTCTCCATCACACATCTCACTCTGCTCCATCTTATATACAGGTGACCAGCGCTGCACATTATATCCCAGGTCTACATCATACATCTCACTCTGCTCCATCTTATACACAGGTGACCAGCGCTGTACATTATATCCCAGGTCTCCATCATACATCTCACTCTGCTCCATCTTATATACAGGTGACCAGCGCTGCACATTATATCCCAGGTCTACATCACACATCTCACTCTGCTCCATCTTATATACAGGTGACCAGCGCTGTACATTATATCCCAGGTCTCCATCACACATCTCACTCTGCTCCATCTTATACACAGGTGACCGGCGCTGTACATTATATCCCAGGTCTCCATCATACATCTCACTCTGCTCCATCTTATATACAGGTGACCAGCGCTGTACATTATATCCCAGGTCTACATCATACATCTCACTCTGCTCCATCTTATATACAGGTGACCGGCGCTGTACATTATATCCCAGGTCTCCATCATACATCTCACTCTGCTCCATCTTATACACAGGTGACCGGCGCTGCACATTATATCCCAGGTCTCCATCATACATCTCACTCTGCTCCATCTTATACACAGGTGACCGGCGCTGCACATTATATCCCAGGTCTACATCACACATCTCACTCTGCTCCATCTTATACACAGGTGACCAGCGCTGTACATTATATCCCAGGTCTCCATCATACATCTCACTCTGCTCCATCTTATATACAGGTGACCAGCGCTGTACATTATATCCCAGGTCTACATCACACATCTCACTCTGCTCCATCTTATATACAGGTGACCAGCGCTGTACATTATATCCCAGGTCTCCATCACACATCTCACTCTGCTCCATCTTATACACAGGTGACCAGCGCTGTACATTATATCCCAGGTCTCCATCATACATCTCACTCTGCTCCATCTTATATACAGGTGACCAGCGCTGTACATTATATCCCAGGTCTCCATCATACATCTCACTCTGCTCCATCTTATATACAGGTGACCGGCGCTGTACATTATATCCCAGGTCTCCATCACACATCTCACTCTGCTCCATCTTATACACAGGTGACCAGCGCTGTACATTATATCCCAGGTCTCCATCACACATCTCACTCTGCTCCATCTTATACACAGGTGACCAGCGCTGTACATTATATCCCAGGTCTCCATCATACATCTCACTCTGCTCCATCTTATATACAGGTGACCAGCGCTGTACATTATATCCCAGGTCTCCATCATACATCTCACTCTGCTCCATCTTATATACAGGTGACCAGCGCTGTACATTATATCCCAGGTCTCCATCACACATCTCACTCTGCTCCATCTTATATACAGGTGACCAGCGCTGTACATTATATCCCAGGTCTACATCATACATCTCACTCTGCTCCATCTTATATACAGGTGACCAGCGCTGTACATTATATCCCAGGTCTCCATCATACATCTCACTCTGCTCCATCTTATACACAGGTGACCGGCGCTGCACATTATATCCCAGGTCTCCATCATACATCTCACTCTGCTCCATCTTATATACAGGTGACCAGCGCTGTACATTATATCCCAGGTCTCCATCATACATCTCACTCTGCTCCATCTTATATACAGGTGACCGGCGCTGTACATTATATCCCAGGTCTCCATCACACATCTCACTCTGCTCCATCTTATACACAGGTGACCAGCGCTGTACATTATATCCCAGGTCTCCATCATACATCTCACTCTGCTCCATCTTATACACAGGTGACCAGTGCTGTACATTATATCCCAGGTCTCCATCACACATCTCACTCTGCTCCATCTTACACACAGGTGACCAGCGCTGTACATTATATCCCAGGTCTCCATCACACATCTCACTCTGCTCCATCTTATACACAGGTGACCGGCGCTGCACATTATATCCCAGGTCTCCATCATACATCTCACTCTGCTCCATCTTATACACAGGTGACCAGCGCTGCACATTATATCCCAGGTCTCCATCATACATCTCACTCTGCTCCATCTTATACACAGGTGACCAGCGCTGCACATTATATCCCAGGTCTCCATCATACATCTCACTCTGCTCCATCTTATATACAGGTGACCAGCGCTGTACATTATATCCCAGGTCTACATCATACATCTCACTCTGCTCCATCTTATATACAGGTGACCAGCGCTGTACATTATATCCCAGGTCTCCATCACACATCTCACTCTGCTCCATCTTATACACAGGTGACCGGCGCTGCACATTATATCCCAGGTCTCCATCACACATCTCACTCTGCTCCATCTTATATACAGGTGACCAGCGCTGTACATTATATCCCAGGTCTCCATCACACATCTCACTCTGCTCCATCTTATACACAGGTGACCGGCGCTGCACATTATATCCCAGGTCTCCATCACACATCTCACTCTGCTCCATCTTATATACAGGTGACCGGCGCTGTACATTATATCCCAGGTCTCCATCACACATCTCACTCTGCTCCATCTTATACACAGGTGACCAGCGCTGTACATTATATCCCAGGTCTACATCACACATCTCACTCTGCTCCATCTTATACACAGGTGACCGGCGCTGCACATTATATCCCAGGTCTCCATCATACATCTCACTCTGCTCCATCTTATATACAGGTGACCAGCGCTGTATATTATATCCCAGGTCTCCATCACACATCTCACTCTGCTCCATCTTATACACAGGTGACCAGCGCTGTACATTATATCCCAGGTCTACATCACACATCTCACTCTGCTCCATCTTATACACAGGTGACCGGCGCTGTACATTATATCCCAGGTCTACATCATACATCTCACTCTGCTCCATCTTATACACAGGTGACCAGCGCTGCACATTATATCCCAGGTCTCCATCATACATCTCACTCTGCTCCATCTTATACACAGGTGACCAGCGCTGTACATTATATCCCAGGTCTCCATCACACATCTCACTCTGCTCCATCTTATATACAGGTGACCAGCGCTGTACATTATATCCCAGGTCTACATCACACATCTCACTCTGCTCCATCTTATACACAGGTGACCAGCGCTGTACATTATATCCCAGGTCTCCATCACACATCTCACTCTGCTCCATCTTATATACAGGTGACCAGCGCTGTACATTATATCCCAGGTCTCCATCATACATCTCACTCTGCTCCTTCTTATACACAGGTGACCGGCGCTGTACATTATATCCCAGGTCTACATCATACATCTCACTCTGCTCCATCTTATATACAGGTGACCAGCGCTGTACATTATATCCCAGGTCTCCATCACACATCTCACTCTGCTCCATCTTATACACAGGTGACCAGCGCTGTACATTATATCCCAGGTCTCCATCACACATCTCACTCTGCTCCATCTTATACACAGGTGACCAGCGCTGTACATTATATCCCAGGTCTACATCACACATCTCACTCTGCTCCATCTTATATACAGGTGACCAGCGCTGTACATTATATCCCAGGTCTCCATCACACATCTCACTCTGCTCCATCTTATATACAGGTGACCGGCGCTGTACATTATATCCCAGGTCTCCATCATACATCTCACTCTGCTCCATCTTATACACAGGTGACCAGCGCTGCACATTATATCCCAGGTCTCCATCATACATCTCACTCTGCTCCATCTTATACACAGGTGACCAGCGCTGTACATTATGTCCCAGGTCTACATCACACATCTCACTCTGCTCCATCTTATACACAGGTGACCAGCGCTGTACATTATATCCCAGGTCTACATCACACATCTCACTCTGCTCCATCTTATACACAGGTGACCAGCGCTGTACATTATATCCCAGGTCTACATCACACATCTCACTCTGCTCCATCTTATATACAGGTGACCAGCGCTGTACATTATATCCCAGGTCTCCATCACACATCTCACTCTGCTCCATCTTATATACAGGTGACCGGCGCTGTACATTATATCCCAGGTCTACATCACACATCTCACTCTGCTCCATCTTATATACAGGTGACCGGCGCTGTACATTATATCCCAGGTCTACATCACACATCTCACTCTGCTCCATCTTATATACAGGTGACCAGCGCTGTACATTATATCCCAGGTCTACATCATACATCTCACTCTGCTCCATCTTATACACAGGTGACCAGCGCTGCACATTATATCCCAGGTCTCCATCATACATCTCACTCTGCTCCATCTTATACACAGGTGACCGGCGCTGCACATTATATCCCAGGTCTCCATCACACATCTCACTCTGCTCCATCTTATATACAGGTGACCAGCGCTGTACATTATATCCCAGGTCTCCATCACACATCTCACTCTGCTCCATCTTATATACAGGTGACCAGCGCTGTACATTATATCCCAGGTCTCCATCACACATCTCACTCTGCTCCATCTTATATACAGGTGACCGGCGCTGTACATTATATCCCAGGTCTCCATCACACATCTCACTCTGCTCCATCTTATACACAGGTGACCAGCGCTGTACATTATATCCCAGGTCTCCATCATACATCTCACTCTGCTCCATCTTATACACAGGTGACCAGCGCTGCACATTATATCCCAGGTCTCCATCATACATCTCACTCTGCTCCATCTTATACACAGGTGACCAGCGCTGTACATTATATCCCAGGTCTCCATCACACATCTCACTCTGCTCCATCTTATATACAGGTGACCAGCGCTGTACATTATATCCCAGGTCTACATCATACATCTCACTCTGCTCCATCTTATACACAGGTGACCAGCGCTGCACATTATATCCCAGGTCTCCATCATACATCTCACTCTGCTCCATCTTATACACAGGTGACCAGCGCTGTACATTATATCCCAGGTCTCCATCACACATCTCACTCTGCTCCATCTTATATACAGGTGACCAGCGCTGCACATTATATCCCAGGTCTCCATCATACATCTCACTCTGCTCCATCTTATATACAGGTGACCAGCGCTGTACATTATATCCCAGGTCTACATCATACATCTCACTCTGCTCCATCTTATACACAGGTGACCAGCGCTGCACATTATATCCCAGGTCTCCATCATACATCTCACTCTGCTCCATCTTATATACAGGTGACCAGCGCTGTACATTATATCCCAGGTCTACATCATACATCTCACTCTGCTCCATCTTATATACAGGTGACCAGCGCTGCACATTATATCCCAGGTCTCCATCATACATCTCACTCTGCTCCATCTTATACACAGGTGACCAGCGCTGTACATTATATCCCAGGTCTCCATCACACATCTCACTCTGCTCCATCTTATATACAGGTGACCAGCGCTGTACATTATATCCCAGGTCTCCATCACACATCTCACTCTGCTCCATCTTATATACAGGTGACCAGCGCTGTACATTATATCCCAGGTCTCCATCACACATCTCACTCTGCTCCATCTTATACACAGGTGACCAGCGCTGCACATTATATCCCAGGTCTCCATCACACATCTCACTCTGCTCCATCTTATATACAGGTGACAAGCGCTGCACATTATATCCCAGGTCTCCATCACACATCTCACTCTGCTCCATCTTATATACAGGTGACCAGCGCTGTACATTATATCCCAGGTCTCCATCATACATCTCACTCTGCTCCATCTTATATACAGGTGACCAGCGCTGTACATTATATCCCAGGTCTCCATCATACATCTCACTCTGCTCCATCTTATACACAGGTGACCAGCGCTGTACATTATATCCCAGGTCTACATCACACATCTCACTCTGCTCCATCTTATATACAGGTGACCAGCGCTGCACATTATATCCCAGGTCTACATCACACATCTCACTCTGCTCCATCTTATACACAGGTGACCGGCGCTGTACATTATATCCCAGGTCTACATCACACATCTCACTCTGCTCCATCTTATACACAGGTGACCAGCGCTGCACATTATATCCCAGGTCTCCATCACACATCTCACTCTGCTCCATCTTATATACAGGTGACCGGCGCTGTACATTATATCCCAGGTCTACATCACACATCTCACTCTGCTCCATCTTATACACAGGTGACCAGCGCTGTACATTATATCCCAGGTCTCCATCACACATCTCACTCTGCTCCATCTTATACACAGGTGACCAGCGCTGTACATTATATCCCAGGTCTACATCACACATCTCACTCTGCTCCATCTTATACACAGGTGACCAGCGCTGTACATTATATCCCAGGTCTCCATCATACATCTCACTCTGCTCCATCTTATATACAGGTGACCAGCGCTGCACATTATATCCCAGGTCTACATCACACATCTCACTCTGCTCCATCTTATACACAGGTGACCGGCGCTGTACATTATATCCCAGGTCTACATCACACATCTCACTCTGCTCCATCTTATACACAGGTGACCAGCGCTGTACATTATATCCCAGGTCTCCATCACACATCTCACTCTGCTCCATCTTATATACAGGTGACCAGCGCTGTACATTATATCCCAGGTCTCCATCATACATCTCACTCTGCTCCTTCTTATACACAGGTGACCAGCGCTGTACATTATATCCCAGGTCTCCATCACACATCTCACTCTGCTCCATCTTATACACAGGTGACCAGCGCTGTACATTATATCCCAGGTCTCCATCATACATCTCACTCTGCTCCATCTTATACACAGGTGACCAGCGCTGCACATTATATCCCAGGTCTCCATCATACATCTCACTCTGCTCCATCTTATATACAGGTGACCAGCGCTGCACATTATATCCCAGGTCTACATCATACATCTCACTCTGCTCCATCTTATACACAGGTGACCAGCGCTGTACATTATATCCCAGGTCTACATCACACATCTCACTCTGCTCCATCTTATACACAGGTGACCAGCGCTGTACATTATATCCCAGGTCTCCATCACACATCTCACTCTGCTCCATCTTATACACAGGTGACCGGCGCTGTACATTATATCCCAGGTCTACATCACACATCTCACTCTGCTCCATCTTATACACAGGTGACCGGCGCTGTACATTATATCCCAGGTCTCCATCACACATCTCACTCTGCTCCATCTTATATACAGGTGACCAGCGCTGTACATTATATCCCAGGTCTCCATCACACATCTCACTCTGCTCCATCTTATATACAGGTGACCAGCGCTGCACATTATATCCCAGGTCTCCATCATACATCTCACTCTGCTCCATCTTATACACAGGTGACCAGCGCTGCACATTATATCCCAGGTCTACATCACACATCTCACTCTACTCCATCTTATACACAGGTGACCGGCGCTGCACATTATATCCCAGGTCTCCATCACACATCTCACTCTGCTCCATCTTATATACAGGTGACCGGCGCTGCACATTATATCCCAGGTCTACATCATACATCTCACTCTGCTCCATCTTATATACAGGTGACCAGCGCTGTACATTATATCCCAGGTCTCCATCACACATCTCACTCTGCTCCATCTTATACACAGGTGACCAGCGCTGTACATTATATCCCAGGTCTCCATCACACATCTCACTCTGCTCCATCTTATACACAGGTGACCAGCGCTGTACATTATATCCCAGGTCTACATCATACATCTCACTCTGCTCCATCTTATATACAGGTGACCAGCGCTGTTCATTATATCCCAGGTCTCCATCATACATCTCACTCTGCTCCATCTTATACACAGGTGACCAGCGCTGTACATTATATCCCAGGTCTCCATCACACATCTCACTCTGCTCCATCTTATACACAGGTGACCAGCGCTGTACATTATATCCCAGGTCTCCATCATACATCTCACTCTGCTCCATCTTATACACAGGTGACCAGCGCTGTACATTATATCCCAGGTCTACATCACACATCTCACTCTGCTCCATCTTATACACAGGTGACCGGCGCTGTACATTATATCCCAGGTCTACATCACACATCTCACTCTGCTCCATCTTATACACAGGTGACCGGCGCTGTACATTATATCCCAGGTCTACATCATACATCTCACTCTGCTCCATCTTATATACAGGTGACCAGCGCTGTACATTATATCCCAGGTCTCCATCACACATCTCACTCTGCTCCATCTTATACACAGGTGACCAGCGCTGTACATTATATCCCAGGTCTCCATCACACATCTCACTCTGCTCCATCTTATATACAGGTGACCAGCGCTGTACATTATATCCCAGGTCTCCATCACACATCTCACTCTGCTCCATCTTATACACAGGTGACCAGCGCTGCACATTATATCCCAGGTCTACATCACACATCTCACTCTGCTCCATCTTATACACAGGTGACCAGCGCTGTACATTATATCCCAGGTCTCCATCATACATCTCACTCTGCTCCATCTTATACACAGGTGACCAGCGCTGTACATTATATCCCAGGTCTCCATCATACATCACACTCTGCTCCATCTTATATACAGGTGACCAGCGCTGTACATTATATCCCAGGTCTCCATCACACATCTCACTCTGCTCCATCTTATACACAGGTGACCGGCGCTGTACATTATATCCCAGGTCTCCATCACACATCTCACTCTGCTCCATCTTATACACAGGTGACCAGCGCTGCACATTATATCCCAGGTCTACATCATACATCTCACTCTGCTCCATCTTATACACAGGTGACCAGCGCTGTACATTATATCCCAGGTCTACATCATACATCTCACTCTGCTCCATCTTATACACAGGTGACCAGCGCTGTACATTATATCCCAGGTCTCCATCATACATCTCACTCTGCTCCATCTTATATACAGGTGACCAGCGCTGTACATTATATCCCAGGTCTCCATCATACATCTCACTCTGCTCCATCTTATACACAGGTGACCAGCGCTGCACATTATATCCCAGGTCTCCATCACACATCTCACTCTGCTCCATCTTATATACAGGTGACCAGCGCTGTACATTATATCCCAGGTCTCCATCACACATCTCACTCTGCTCCATCTTATATACAGGTGACCAGCGCTGCACATTATATCCCAGGTCTCCATCACACATCTCACTCTGCTCCATCTTATACACAGGTGACCAGCGCTGTACATTATATCCCAGGTCTCCATCACACATCTCACTCTGCTCCATCTTATATACAGGTGACCGGCGCTGTACATTATATCCCAGGTCTCCATCACACATCTCACTCTGCTCCATCTTATACACAGGTGACCGGCGCTGTACATTATATCCCAGGTCTACATCATACATCTCACTCTGCTCCATCTTATATACAGGTGACCAGCGCTGTACATTATATCCCAGGTCTCCATCATACATCTCACTCTGCTCCATCTTATACACAGGTGACCAGCGCTGCACATTATATCCCAGGTCTCCATCACACATCTCACTCTGCTCCATCTTATATACAGGTGACCAGCGCTGTACATTATATCCCAGGTCTACATCACACATCTCACTCTGCTCCATCTTATATACAGGTGACCAGCGCTGTACATTATATCCCAGGTCTCCATCACACATCTCACTCTGCTCCATCTTATACACAGGTGACCAGCGCTGTACATTATATCCCAGGTCTCCATCATACATCTCACTCTGCTCCATCTTATATACAGGTGACCGGCGCTGCACATTATATACCAGGTCTACATCACACATCTCACTCTGCTCCATCTTATACACAGGTGACCAGCGCTGCACATTATATCCCAGGTCTCCATCATACATCTCACTCTGCTCCATCTTATACACAGGTGACCAGCGCTGTACATTATATCCCAGGTCTACATCACACATCTCACTCTACTCCATCTTATACACAGGTGACCAGCGCTGTACATTATATCCCAGGTCTCCATCACACATCTCACTCTGCTCCATCTTATACACAGGTGACCAGCGCTGTACATTATATCCCAGGTCTACATCACACATCTCACTCTGCTCCATCTTATATACAGGTGACCGGCGCTGTACATTATATCCCAGGTCTCCATCACACATCTCACTCTGCTCCATCTTATATACAGGTGACCAGCGCTGTACATTATATCCCAGGTCTCCATCATACATCTCACTCTGCTCCATCTTATATACAGGTGACCAGCGCTGTACATTATGTCCCAGGTCTACATCACACATCTCACTCTGCTCCATCTTATACACAGGTGACCGGCGCTGTACATTATATCCCAGGTCTACATCATACATCTCACTCTGCTCCATCTTATATACAGGTGACCGGCGCTGCACATTATATCCCAGGTCTCCATCACACATCTCACTCTGCTCCATCTCATACACAGGTGACCAGCGCTGTACATTATATCCCAGGTCTCCATCATACATCTCACTCTGCTCCATCTTATACACAGGTGACCAGCGCTGCACATTATATCCCAGGTCTCCATCACACATCTCACTCTGCTCCATCTTATACACAGGTGACCAGCGCTGTACATTATATCCCAGGTCTCCATCACACATCTCACTCTGCTCCATCTTATATACAGGTGACCAGCGCTGTACATTATATCCCAGGTCTCCATCATACATCTCACTCTGCTCCATCTTATACACAGGTGACCAGCGCTGTACATTATATCCCAGGTCTCCATCATACATCTCACTCTGCTCCATCTTATATACAGGTGACCAGCGCTGCACATTATATCCCAGGTCTCCATCACACATCTCACTCTGCTCCATCTTATACACAGGCGACCAGCGCCGTACATTATATCCCAGGTCTCCATCACACATCTCACTCTGCTCCATCTTATACACAGGTGACCGGCGCTGCACATTATATCCCAGGTCTCCATCATACATCTCACTCTGCTCCATCTTATACACAGGTGACCAGCGCTGCACATTATATCCCAGGTCTCCATCACACATCTCACTCTGCTCCATCTTATATACAGGTGACCAGCGCTGCACATTATATCCCAGGTCTCCATCACACATCTCACTCTGCTCCATCTTATATACAGGTGACCAGCGCTGCACATTATATCCCAGGTCTCCATCACACATCTCACTCTGCTCCATCTTATACACAGGTGACCAGCGCTGCACATTATATCCCAGGTCTCCATCATACATCTCACTCTGCTCCATCTTATACACAGGTGACCAGCGCTGTACATTATATCCCAGGTCTCCATCATACATCTCACTCTGCTCCATCTTATATACAGGTGACCAGCGCTGTACATTATATCCCAGGTCTCCATCACACATCTCACTCTGCTCCATCTTATACACAGGTGACCGGCGCTGTACATTATATCCCAGGTCTCCATCACACATCTCACTCTGCTCCATCTTATACACAGGTGACCAGCGCTGCACATTATATCCCAGGTCTCCATCACACATCTCACTCTGCTCCATCTTATATACAGGTGACCAGCGCTGCACATTATATCCCAGGTCTCCATCACACATCTCACTCTGCTCCATCTTATACACAGGTGACCAGCGCTGCACATTATATCCCAGGTCTCCATCATACATCTCACTCTGCTCCATCTTATACACAGGTGACCAGCGCTGTACATTATATCCCAGGTCTCCATCATACATCTCACTCTGCTCCATCTTATATACAGGTGACCAGCGCTGTACATTATATCCCAGGTCTACATCACACATCTCACTCTGCTCCATCTTATATACAGGTGACCAGCGCTGTACATTATATCCCAGGTCTCCATCACACATCTCACTCTGCTCCATCTTATATACAGGTGACCAGCGCTGTACATTATATCCCAGGTCTCCATCACACATCTCACTCTGCTCCATCTTATACACAGGTGACCGGCGCTGTACATTATATCCCAGGTCTACATCACACATCTCACTCTGCTCCATCTTATATACAGGTGACCAGCGCTGTACATTATATCCCAGGTCTCCATCACACATCTCACTCTGCTCCATCTTATACACAGGTGACCGGCGCTGTACATTATATCCCAGGTCTCCATCACACATCTCACTCTGCTCCATCTTATATACAGGTGACCAGCGCTGCACATTATATCCCAGGTCTCCATCATACATCTCACTCTGCTCCATCTTATATACAGGTGACCAGCGCTGCACATTATATCCCAGGTCTCCATCATACATCTCACTCTGCTCCATCTTATATACAGGTGACCGGCGCTGTACATTATATCCCAGGTCTCCATCACACATCTCACTCTGCTCCATCTTATATACAGGTGACCAGCGCCGCACATTATATCCCAGGTCTACATCATACATCTCACTCTGCTCCATCTTATACACAGGTGACCAGCGCTGTACATTATATCCCAGGTCTCCATCACACATCTCACTCTGCTCCATCTTATACACAGGTGACCGGCGCTGTACATTATATCCCAGGTCTCCATCATACATCTCACTCTGCTCCATCTTATATACAGGTGACCAGCGCTGCACATTATATCCCAGGTCTACATCATACATCTCACTCTGCTCCATCTTATATACAGGTGACCAGCGCTGCACATTATATCCCAGGTCTCCATCACACATCTCACTCTGCTCCATCTTATACACAGGTGACCAGCGCTGTACATTATATCCCAGGTCTCCATCACACATCTCACTCTGCTCCATCTTATATACAGGTGACCGGCGCTGTACATTATATCCCAGGTCTCCATCATGCATCTCACTCTGCTCCATCTTATATACAGGTGACCAGCGCTGTACATTATATTCCAGGTCTCCATCATACATCTCACTCTGCTCCATCTTATATACAGGTGACCAGCGCTGTACATTATATCCCAGGTCTACATCACACATCTCACTCTGCTCCATCTTATATACAGGTGACCAGCGCTGTACATTATATCCCAGGTCTCCATCACACATCTCACTCTGCTCCATCTTATACACAGGTGACCAGCACTGTACATTATATCCCAGGTCTCCATCACACATCTCACTCTGCTCCATCTTATACACAGGTGACCAGCGCTGTACATTATATCCCAGGTCTCCATCACACATCTCACTCTGCTCCATTCTATATACAGGTGACCGGCGCTGTACATTATATCCCAGGTCTCCATCACACATCTCACTCTGCTCCATCTTATACACAGGTGACCAGCGCTGTACATTATATCCCAGGTCTCCATCATACATCTCACTCTGCTCCATCTTATACACAGGTGACCAGCGCTGTACATTATATCCCAGGTCTCCATCATACATCTCACTCTGCTCCATCTTATACACAGGTGACCGGCGCTGTACATTATATCCCAGGTCTCCATCATACATCTCACTCTGCTCCATTCTATATACAGGTGACCGGCGCTGTACATTATATCCCAGGTCTCCATCACACATCTCACTCTGCTCCATCTTATACACAGGTGACCAGCGCTGTACATTATATCCCAGGTCTCCATCACACATCTCACTCTGCTCCATCTTATATACAGGTGACCAGCGCTGTACATTATATCCCAGGTCTCCATCACACATCTCACTCTGCTCCATCTTATATACAGGTGACCAGCGCTGTACATTATATCCCAGGTCTACATCATACATCTCACTCTGCTCCATCTTATATACAGGTGACCAGCGCTGCACATTATATCCCAGGTCTACATCACACATCTCACTCTGCTCCATCTTATATACAGGTGACCGGCGCTGTACATTATATCCCAGGTCTCCATCACACATCTCACTCTGCTCCATCTTATACACAGGTGACCAGCGCTGTACATTATATCCCAGGTCTCCATCATGCATCTCACTCTGCTCCATCTTATATACAGGTGACCAGCACTGCACATTATATCCCAGGTCTACATCATACATCTCACTCTGCTCCATCTTATACACAGGTGACCAGCGCTGTACATTATATCCCAGGTCTCCATCACACATCTCACTCTGCTCCATCTTATATACAGGTGACCAGCGCTGCACATTATATCCCAGGTCTCCATCACACATCTCACTCTGCTCCATCTTATATACAGGTGACCAGCGCTGTACATTATATCCCAGGTCTACATCACACATCTCACTCTGCTCCATCTTATACACAGGTGACCGGCGCTGCACATTATATCCCAGGTCTACATCACACATCTCACTCTGCTCCATCTTATATACAGGTGACCGGCGCTGCACATTATATCCCAGGTCTCCATCACACATCTCACTCTGCTCCATCTTATACACAGGTGACCAGCGCTGTACATTATATCCCAGGTCTCCATCATACATCTCACTCTGCTCCATCTTATACACAGGTGACCAGCGCTGCACATTATATCCCAGGTCTACATCACACATCTCACTCTGCTCCATCTTATATACAGGTGACCAGCACTGCACATTATATCCCAGGTCTCCATCATACATCTCACTCTGCTCCATCTTATATACAGGTGACCAGCGCTGTACATTATATCCCAGGTCTCCATCACACATCTCACTCTGCTCCATCTTATACACAGGTGACCAGCGCTGTACATTATATCCCAGGTCTCCATGATACATCACACTCTGCTCCATCTTATATACAGGTGACCAGCGCTGTACATTATATCCCAGGTCTCCATCATACATCTCACTCTGCTCCATCTTATACACAGGTGACCAGCGCTGTACATTATATCCCAGGTCTACATCACACATCTCACTCTGCTCCATCTTATATACAGGTGACCAGCGCTGTACATTATATCCCAGGTCTCCATCATACATCTCACTCTGCTCCATCTTATACACAGGTGACCAGCGCTGTACATTATATCCCAGGTCTCCATCATACATCTCACTCTGCTCCATCTTATATACAGGTGACCAGCGCTGCACATTATATCCCAGGTCTCCATCACACATCTCACTCTGCTCCATCTTATACACAGGTGACCAGCGCTGTACATTATATCCCAGGTCTACATCACACATCTCACTCTGCTCCATCTTATATACAGGTGACCAGCGCTGTACATTATATCCCAGGTCTACATCATACATCTCACTCTGCTCCATCTTATACACAGGTGACCAGCGCTGTACATTATATCCCAGGTCTACATCACACATCTCACTCTGCTCCATTCTATATACAGGTGACCGGCGCTGTACATTATATCCCAGGTCTCCATCACACATCTCACTCTGCTCCATCTTATATACAGGTGACCAGCGCTGTACATTATATCCCAGGTCTCCATCACACATCTCACTCTGCTCCATCTTATACACAGGTGACCAGCGCTGTACATTATATCCCAGGTCTACATCACACATCTCACTCTGCTCCATCTTATACACAGGTGACCGGCGCTGCACATTATATCCCAGGTCTCCATCATACATCTCACTCTGCTCCATCTTATATACAGGTGACCAGCGCTGTACATTATATCCCAGGTCTCCATCACACATCTCACTCTGCTCCATCTTATACACAGGTGACCGGCGCTGTACATTATATCCCAGGTCTCCATCACACATCTCACTCTGCTCCATCTTATATACAGGTGACCAGTGCTGTACATTATATCCCAGGTCTCCATCACACATCTCACTCTGCTCCATCTTATACACAGGTGACCGGCGCTGTACATTATATCCCAGGTCTCCATCATACATCTCACTCTGCTCCATCTTATACACAGGTGACCAGCGCTGTACATTATATCCCAGGTCTCCATCACACATCTCACTCTGCTCCATCTTATACACAGGTGACCAGCGCTGCACATTATATCCCAGGTCTCCATCATACATCTCACTCTGCTCCATCTTATATACAGGTGACCGGCGCTGTACATTATATCCCAGGTCTCCATCATACATCTCACTCTGCTCCATCTTATACACAGGTGACCAGCGCTGTACATTATATCCCAGGTCTCCATCACACATCTCACTCTGCTCCATCTTATATACAGGTGACCAGCGCTGCACATTATATCCCAGGTCTACATCATACATCTCACTCTGCTCCATCTTATATACAGGTGACCGGCGCTGTACATTATATCCCAGGTCTCCATCATGCATCTCACTCTGCTCCATCTTATACACAGGTGACCAGCGCTGTACATTACATCCCAGGTCTCCATCACACATCTCACTCTGCTCCATCTTATACACAGGTGACCAGCGCTGTACATTATATCCCAGGTCTCCATCACACATCTCACTCTGCTCCATCTTATACACAGGTGACCAGCGCTGTACATTATATCCCAGGTCTCCATCACACATCTCACTCTGCTCCATCTTATACACAGGTGACCAGCGCTGTACATTATATCCCAGGTCTACATCATACATCTCACTCTGCTCCATCTTATACACAGGTGACCAGCGCTGTACATTATATCCCAGGTCTCCATCATACATCTCACTCTGCTCCATCTTATACACAGGTGACCAGCGCTGTACATTATATCCCAGGTCTACATCATACATCTCACTCTGCTCCATCTTATATACAGGTGACCGGCGCTGTACATTATATCCCAGGTCTCCATCATACATCTCACTCTGCTCCATCTTATACACAGGTGACCAGCGCTGCACATTATATCCCAGGTCTACATCATACATCTCACTCTGCTCCATCTTATACACAGGTGACCAGCGCTGTACATTATATCCCAGGTCTACATCACACATCTCACTCTGCTCCATCTTATATACAGGTGACCAGCGCTGTACATTATATCCCAGGTCTCCATCACACATCTCACTCTGCTCCATCTTATACACAGGTGACCGGCGCTGCACATTATATCCCAGGTCTCCATCATACATCTCACTCTGCTCCATCTTATATACAGGTGACCAGCGCTGTACATTATATCCCAGGTCTCCATCATACATCTCACTCTGCTCCATCTTATACACAGGTGACCGGCGCTGCACATTATATCCCAGGTCTCCATCACACATCTCACTCTGCTCCATCTTATATACAGGTGACCAGCACTGTACATTATATCCCAGGTCTCCATCATACATCTCACTCTGCTCCATCTTATATACAGGTGACCGGCGCTGTATATTATATCCCAGGTCTCCATCACACATCTCACTCTGCTCCATCTTATACACAGGTGACCGGCGCTGTACATTATATCCCAGGTCTCCATCACACATCTCACTCTGCTCCATCTTATACACAGGTGACCGGCGCTGTACATTATATCCCAGGTCTCCATCACACATCTCACTCTGCTCCATCTTATATACAGGTGACCAGCGCTGTACATTATATCCCAGGTCTCCATCACACATCTCACTCTGCTCCATCTTATATACAGGTGACCAGCACTGCACATTATATCCCAGGTCTCCATCATACATCTCACTCTGCTCCATCTTATACACAGGTGACCAGCGCTGTACATTATATCCCAGGTCTCCATCACACATCTCACTCTGCTCCATCTTATACACAGGTGACCAGCGCTGTACATTATATCCCAGGTCTCCATCACACATCTCACTCTGCTCCATCTTATATACAGGTGACCAGCGCTGTACATTATATCCCAGGTCTCCATCACACATCTCACTCTGCTCCATCTTATATACAGGTGACCAGCGCTGTACATTATATCCCAGGTCTCCATCACACATCTCACTCTGCTCCATCTTATACACAGGTGACCAGCGCTGTACATTATATCCCAGGTCTCCATCACACATCTCACTCTGCTCCATCTTATACACAGGTGACCAGCGCTGTACATTATATCCCAGGTCTCCATCACACATCTCACTCTGCTCCATCTTATACACAGGTGACCAGCGCTGTACATTATATCCCAGGTCTCCATCACACATCTCACTCTGCTCCATCTTATACACAGGTGACCAGCGCTGTACATTATATCCCAGGTCTACATCACACATCTCACTCTGCTCCATCTTATACACAGGTGACCAGCGCTGTACATTATATCCCAGGTCTACATCACACATCTCACTCTGCTCCATCTTATACACAGGTGACCGGCGCTGCACATTATATCCCAGGTCTCCATCATACATCTCACTCTGCTCCATCTTATATACAGGTGACCAGCGCTGTACATTATATCCCAGGTCTCCATCACACATCTCACTCTGCTCCATCTTATACACAGGTGACCAGCGCTGTACATTATATCCCAGGTCTCCATCACACATCTCACTCTGCTCCATCTTATACACAGGTGACCAGCGCTGCACATTATATCCCAGGTCTACATCACACATCTCACTCTGCTCCATCTTATACACAGGTGACCGGCGCTGCACATTATATCCCAGGTCTCCATCATACATCTCACTCTGCTCCATCTTATATACAGGTGACCAGTGCTGTACATTATATCCCAGGTCTCCATCACACATCTCACTCTGCTCCATCTTATACACAGGTGACCAGCGCTGTACATTATATCCCAGGTCTCCATCATACATCTCACTCTGCTCCATCTTATATACAGGTGACCGGCGCTGCACATTATATCCCAGGTCTCCATCACACATCTCACTCTGCTCCATCTTATACACAGGTGACCAGCGCTGCACATTATATCCCAGGTCTCCATCACACATCTCACTCTGCTCCATCTTACATACAGGTGACCAGCGCTGTACATTATATCCCAGGTCTCCATCATACATCTCACTCTGCTCCATCTTATATACAGGTGACCAGCGCTGCACATTATATCCCAGGTCTCCATCATACATCTCACTCTGCTCCATCTTATATACAGGTGACCAGCGCTGTACATTATATCCCAGGTCTCCATCATACATCTCACTCTGCTCCATCTTATACACAGGTGACCAGCGCTGCACATTATATCCCAGGTCTCCATCATACATCTCACTCTGCTCCATCTTATATACAGGTGACCAGTGCTGTACATTATATCCCAGGTCTCCATCACACATCTCACTCTGCTCCATCTTATATACAGGTGACCAGCGCTGTACATTATATCCCAGGTCTACATCACACATCTCACTCTGCTCCATCTTATACACAGGTGACCAGCGCTGTACATTATATCCCAGGTCTCCATCATACATCTCACTCTGCTCCATCTTATATACAGGTGACCGGCGCTGTACATTATATCCCAGGTCTCCATCATACATCTCACTCTGCTCCATCTTATATACAGGTGACCAGCACTGCACATTATATCCCAGGTCTACATCACACATCTCACTCTGCTCCATCTTATATACAGGTGACCAGCGCTGTACATTATATCCCAGGTCTACATCACACATCTCACTCTGCTCCACCTTATATACAGGTGACCAGCGCTGTACATTATATCCCAGGTCTCCATCACACATCTCACTCTGCTCCATCTTATACACAGATGACCAGCGCTGCACATTATATCCCAGGTCTCCATCATACATCTCACTCTGCTCCATCTTATACACAGGTGACCAGCGCTGCACATTATATCCCAGGTCTACATCATACATCTCACTCTGCTCCATCTTATACACAGGTGACCAGCGCTGTACATTATATCCCAGGTCTCCATCACACATCTCACTCTGCTCCATCTTATATACAGGTGACCAGCGCTGTACATTATATCCCAGGTCTACATCACACATCTCACTCTGCTCCATCTTATATACAGGTGACCAGCGCTGCACATTATATCCCAGGTCTCCATCACACATCTCACTCTGCTCCATCTTATACACAGGTGACCAGCGCTGTACATTATATCCCAGGTCTACATCACACATCTCACTCTGCTCCATCTTATACACAGGTGACCGGCGCTGTACATTATATCCCAGGTCTCCATCACACATCTCACTCTGCTCCATCTTATACACAGGTGACCGGCGCTGTACATTATATCCCAGGTCTCCATCACACATCTCACTCTGCTCCATCTTATACACAGGTGACCGGCGCTGTACATTATATCCCAGGTCTCCATCACACATCTCACTCTGCTCCATCTTATACACAGGTGACCAGCGCTGTACATTATATCCCAGGTCTCCATCATACATCTCACTCTGCTCCATCTTATATACAGGTGACCAGCGCTGTACATTATATCCCAGGTCTCCATCACACATCTCACTCTGCTCCATCTTATACACAGGTGACCAGCGCTGTACATTATATCCCAGGCCTACATCACACATCTCACTCTGCTCCATCTTATATACAGGTGACCGGCGCTGTACATTATATCCCAGGTCTCCATCATACATCTCACTCTGCTCCATCTTATATACAGGTGACCGGCGCTGTACATTATATCCCAGGTCTACATCACACATCTCACTCTGCTCCATCTTATACACAGGTGACCAGCGCTGTACATTATATCCCAGGTCTCCATCACACATCTCACTCTGCTCCATCTTATATACAGGTGACCAGCGCTGTACATTATATCCCAGGCCTACATCACACATCTCACTCTGCTCCATCTTATATACAGGTGACCAGCGCTGCACATTATATCCCAGGTCTACATCACACATCTCACTCTGCTCCATCTTATATACAGGTGACCAGCGCTGTACATTATATCCCAGGTCTCCATCACACATCTCACTCTGCTCCATCTTATATACAGGTGACCAGCACTGCACATTATATCCCAGGTCTACATCACACATCTCACTCTGCTCCATCTTATACACAGGTGACCGGCGCTGCACATTATATCCCAGGTCTACATCACACATCTCACTCTGCTCCATCTTATATACAGGTGACCAGCGCTGTACATTATATCCCAGGTCTACATCACACATCTCACTCTGCTCCATCTTATACACAGGTGACCAGCGCTGTACATTATATCCCAGGTCTCCATCATACATCTCACTCTGCTCCATCTTATACACAGGTGACCAGCGCTGTACATTATATCCCAGGTCTCCATCATACATCTCACTCTGCTCCATCTTATATACAGGTGACCAGCGCTGCACATTATATCCCAGGTCTACATCATACATCTCACTCTGCTCCATCTTATATACAGGTGACCAGCGCTGCACATTATATCCCAGGTCTACATCACACATCTCACTCTGCTCCATCTTATACACAGGTGACCGGCGCTGTACATTATATCCCAGGTCTCCATCATACATCTCACTCTGCTCCATCTTATATACAGGTGACCGGCGCTGTACATTATATCCCAGGTCTACATCACACATCTCACTCTGCTCCATCTTATACACAGGTGACCAGCGCTGTACATTATATCCCAGGTCTCCATCATACATCTCACTCTGCTCCATCTTATACACAGGTGACCGGCGCTGTACATTATATCCCAGGTCTACATCACACATCTCACTCTGCTCCATCTTATACACAGGTGACCAGCGCTGTACATTATATCCCAGGTCTACATCACACATCTCACTCTGCTCCATCTTATATACAGGTGACCAGCGCTGTACATTATATCCCAGGTCTCCATCACACATCTCACTCTGCTCCATCTTATACACAGGTGACCGGCGCTGTACATTATATCCCAGGTCTCCATCACACATCTCACTCTGCTCCATCTTATATACAGGTGACCAGCGCTGCACATTATATCCCAGGTCTCCATCATACATCTCACTCTGCTCCATCTTATATACAGGTGACCGGCGCTGTACATTATATCCCAGGTCTCCATCACACATCTCACTCTGCTCCATCTTATACACAGGTGACCGGCGCTGTACATTATATCCCAGGTCTACATCATACATCTCACTCTGCTCCATCTTATACACAGGTGACCAGCGCTGTACATTATATCCCAGGTCTCCATCATACATCTCACTCTGCTCCATCTTATATACAGGTGACCAGCGCTGCACATTATATCCCAGGTCTACATCACACATCTCACTCTGCTCCATCTTATACACAGGTGACCAGCGCTGTACATTATATCCCAGGTCTCCATCATACATCTCACTCTGCTCCATCTTATATACAGGTGACCGGCGCTGTACATTATATCCCAGGTCTACATCACACATCTCACTCTGCTCCATCTTATACACAGGTGACCAGCGCTGTACATTATATCCCAGGTCTCCATCACACATCTCACTCTGCTCCATCTTATATACAGGTGACCAGCGCTGTACATTATATCCCAGGTCTACATCATACATCTCACTCTGCTCCATCTTATACACAGGTGACCGGCGCTGTACATTATATCCCAGGTCTACATCATACATCTCACTCTGCTCCATCTTATACACAGGTGACCAGCGCTGTACATTATATCCCAGGTCTCCATCATACATCTCACTCTGCTCCATCTTATACACAGGTGACCAGCGCTGTACATTATATCCCAGGTCTCCATCATACATCTCACTCTGCTCCATCTTATATACAGGTGACAAGCGCTGCACATTATATCCCAGGTCTCCATCACACATCTCACTCTGCTCCATCTTATACACAGGTGACCGGCGCTGTACATTATATCCCAGGTCTACATCATACATCACACTCTGCTCCATCTTATATACAGGTGACCAGCGCTGTACATTATATCCCAGGTCTCCATCATACATCTCACTCTGCTCCATCTTATACACAGGTGACCAGCGCTGTACATTATATCCCAGGTCTCCATCATACATCTCACTCTGCTCCATCTTATACACAGGTGACCAGCGCTGCACATTATATCCCAGGTCTCCATCATACATCTCACTCTGCTCCATCTTATATACAGGTGACCAGCGCTGTACATTATATCCCAGGTCTACATCATACATCTCACTCTGCTCCATCTTATATACAGGTGACCGGCGCTGTACATTATATCCCAGGTCTACATCACACATCTCACTCTGCTCCATCTTATATACAGGTGACCAACGCTGCACATTATATCCCAGGTCTCCATCACACATCTCACTCTGCTCCATCTTATACACAGGTGACCGGCGCTGTACATTATATCCCAGGTCTACATCATACATCTCACTCTGCTCCATCTTATACACAGGTGACCAGCGCTGTACATTATATCCCAGGTCTCCATCACACATCTCACTCTGCTCCATCTTATATACAGGTGACCAGCGCTGTACATTATATCCCAGGTCTCCATCACACATCTCACTCTGCTCCATCTTATATACAGGTGACCAGCGCTGTACATTATATCCCAGGTCTCCATCACACATCTCACTCTGCTCCATCTTATACACAGGTGACCGGCGCTGTACATTATATCCCAGGTCTACATCATACATCTCACTCTGCTCCATCTTATACACAGGTGACCAGCGCTGTACATTATATCCCAGGTCTCCATCATACATCTCACTCTGCTCCATCTTATACACAGGTGACCAGCGCTGTACATTATATCCCAGGTCTCCATCATACATCTCACTCTGCTCCATCTTATACACAGGTGACCAGCGCTGTACATTATATCCCAGGTCTCCATCACACATCTCACTCTGCTCCATCTTATACACAGGTGACCAGCGCTGTACATTATATCCCAGGTCTCCATCATGCATCTCACTCTGCTCCATCTTATATACAGGTGACCAGCGCTGTACATTATATCCCAGGTCTCCATCACACATCTCACTCTGCTCCATCTTATACACAGGTGACCAGCGCTGTACATTATATCCCAGGTCTCCATCATACATCTCACTCTGCTCCATCTTATATACAGGTGACAAGCGCTGCACATTATATCCCAGGTCTCCATCACACATCTCACTCTGCTCCATCTTATACACAGGTGACCAGCGCTGTACATTATATCCCAGGTCTACATCACACATCTCACTCTGCTCCATCTTATACACAGGTGACCAGCGCTGTACATTATATCCCAGGTCTCCATCACACATCTCACTCTGCTCCATCTTATACACAGGTGACCGGCGCTGTACATTATATCCCAGGTCTACATCACACATCTCACTCTGCTCCATCTTATACACAGGTGACCAGCGCTGTACATTATATCCCAGGTCTCCATCACACATCTCACTCTGCTCCATCTTATATACAGGTGACAAGCGCTGCACATTATATCCCAGGTCTCCATCATACATCTCACTCTGCTCCATCTTATACACAGGTGACCAGCGCTGTACATTATATCCCAGGTCTACATCACACATCTCACTCTGCTCCATCTTATACACAGGTGACCAGCGCTGCACATTATATCCCAGGTCTCCATCATACATCTCACTCTGCTCCATCTTATATACAGGTGACCGGCGCTGTACATTATATCCCAGGTCTCCATCATACATCTCACTCTGCTCCATCTTATACACAGGTGACCAGCGCTGTACATTATATCCCAGGTCTCCATCACACATCTCACTCTGCTCCATCTTATATACAGGTGACCAGCGCTGCACATTATATCCCAGGTCTACATCATACATCTCACTCTGCTCCATCTTATATACAGGTGACCGGCGCTGTACATTATATCCCAGGTCTCCATCATACATCTCACTCTGCTTCATCTTATATACAGGTGACCAGCGCTGTACATTATATCCCAGGTCTACATCATACATCTCACTCTGCTCCATCTTATACACAGGTGACCGGCGCTGTACATTATATCCCAGGTCTCCATCATACATCTCACTCTGCTCCATCTTATATACAGGTGACCAGCGCTGTACATTATATCCCAGGTCTCCATCACACATCTCACTCTGCTCCATCTTATATACAGGTGACCAGCGCTGTACATTATATCCCAGGTCTACATCATACATCTCACTCTGCTCCATCTTATATACAGGTGACCAGCGCTGTACATTATATCCCAGGTCTCCATCACACATCTCACTCTGCTCCATCTTATATACAGGTGACCAGCACTGTACATTATATCCCAGGTCTACATCACACATCTCACTCTGCTCCATCTTATATACAGGTGACCAGCGCTGTACATTATATCCCAGGTCTCCATCATACATCTCACTCTGCTCCATCTTATACACAGGTGACCAGCGCTGTACATTATATCCCAGGTCTACATCACACATCTCACTCTGCTCCATCTTATATACAGGTGACCAGCGCTGTACATTATATCCCAGGTCTCCATCACACATCTCACTCTGCTCCATCTTATACACAGGTGACCAGCGCTGCACATTATATCCCAGGTCTCCATCATACATCTCACTCTGCTCCATCTTATACACAGGTGACCAGCGCTGTACATTATATCCCAGGTCTCCATCACACATCTCACTCTGCTCCATCTTATATACAGGTGACCAGCGCTGTACATTATATCCCAGGTCTCCATCATACATCTCACTCTGCTCCATCTTATATACAGGTGACCAGCGCTGCACATTATATCCCAGGTCTCCATCACACATCTCACTCTGCTCCATCTTATACACAGGTGACCGGCGCTGTACATTATATCCCAGGTCTCCATCATACATCTCACTCTGCTCCATCTTATACACAGGTGACCAGCACTGTACATTATATCCCAGGTCTCCATCATACATCTCACTCTGCTCCATCTTATATACAGGTGACCAGCGCTGTACATTATATCCCAGGTCTCCATCATACATCTCACTCTGCTCCATCTTATATACAGGTGACCAGCGCTGTACATTATATCCCAGGTCTACATCACACATCTCACTCTGCTCCATCTTATACACAGGTGACCAGCACTGCACATTATATCCCAGGTCTACATCACACATCTCACTCTGCTCCATCTTATATACAGGTGACCAGCGCTGTACATTATATCCCAGGTCTCCATCATACATCTCACTCTGCTCCATCTTATATACAGGTGACCAGCGCTGTACATTATATCCCAGGTCTCCATCATACATCTCACTCTGCTCCATCTTATACACAGGTGACCGGCGCTGTACATTATATCCCAGGTCTCCATCATACATCACACTCTGCTCCATCTTATATACAGGTGACCAGCGCTGTACATTATATCCCAGGTCTCCATCATACATCTCACTCTGCTCCATCTTATACACAGGTGACCAGCGCTGTACATTATATCCCAGGTCTCCATCATACATCTCACTCTGCTCCATCTTATATACAGGTGACCAGCGCTGTACATTATATCCCAGGTCTACATCACACATCTCACTCTGCTCCATCTTATACACAGGTGACCAGCGCTGTACATTATATCCCAGGTCTACATCACACATCTCACTCTGCTCCATCTTATACACAGGTGACCAGCGCTGCACATTATATCCCAGGTCTCCATCACACATCTCACTCTGCTCCATCTTATACACAGGTGACCGGCGCTGCACATTATATTCCAGGTCTCCATCATACATCTCACTCTGCTCCATCTTATACACAGGTGACCGGCGCTGTACATTATATCCCAGGTCTCCATCACACATCTCACTCTGCTCCATCTTATACACAGGTGACCAGCGCTGTACATTATATCCCAGGTCTACATCACACATCTCACTCTGCTCCATCTTATACACAGGTGACCGGCGCTGTACATTATATCCCAGGTCTCCATCATACATCTCACTCTGCTCCATCTTATACACAGGTGACCAGCGCTGCACATTATATCCCAGGTCTACATCACACATCTCACTCTGCTCCATCTTATATACAGGTGACCAGCGCTGTACATTATATCCCAGATCTACATCATACATCTCACTCTGCTCCATCTTATATACAGGTGACCAGCGCTGTACATTATATCCCAGGTCTCCATCACACATCTCACTCTGCTCCATCTTATACACAGGTGACCGGCGCTGCACATTATATCCCAGGTCTCCATCATGCATCTCACTCTGCTCCATCTTATATACAGGTGACCAGCGCTGCACATTATATCCCAGGTCTCCATCATGCATCTCACTCTGCTCCATCTTATATACAGGTGACCAGCGCTGCACATTATATCCCAGGTCTCCATCACACATCTCACTCTGCTCCATCTTATACACAGGTGACCAGCGCTGTACATTATATCCCAGGTCTCCATCACACATCTCACTCTGCTCCATCTTATACACAGGTGACCAGCGCTGTACATTATATCCCAGGTCTACATCACACATCTCACTCTGCTCCATCTTATATACAGGTGACCGGCGCTGTACATTATATCCCAGGTCTACATCATACATCTCACTCTGCTCCATCTTATATACAGGTGACCAGCGCTGTACATTATATCCCAGGTCTACATCATACATCTCACTCTGCTCCATCTTATATACAGGTGACCAGCGCTGTACATTATATCCCAGGTCTCCATCACACATCTCACTCTGCTCCATCTTATACACAGGTGACCAGCGCTGTACATTATATCCCAGGTCTCCATCATACATCTCACTCTGCTCCATCTTATATACAGGTGACCGGCGCTGTATATTATATCCCAGGTCTCCATCATACATCTCACTCTGCTCCATCTTATACACAGGTGACCAGAGCTGTACATTATATCCCAGGTCTCCATCATACATCTCACTCTGCTCCATCTTATATACAGGTGACCAGCGCTGTACATTATATCCCAGGTCTCCATCACACATCTCACTCTGCTCCATCTTATACACAGGTGACCAGCGCTGTACATTATATCCCAGGTCTCCATCATACATCTCACTCTGCTCCATCTTATATACAGGTGACCAGCGCTGTACATTATATCCCAGGTCTCCATCACACATCTCACTCTGCTCCATCTTATATACAGGTGACCAGCGCTGCACATTATATCCCAGGTCTCCATCACACATCTCACTCTGCTCCATCTTATATACAGGTGACCAGCGCTGCACATTATATCCCAGGTCTACATCATACATCTCACTCTGCTCCATCTTATACACAGGTGACCAGCGCTGTACATTATATCCCAGGTCTCCATCATACATCTCACTCTGCTCCATCTTATACACAGGTGACCGGCGCTGTACATTATATCCCAGGTCTCCATCACACATCTCACTCTGCTCCATCTTATACACAGGTGACCAGCGCTGTACATTATATCCCAGGTCTCCATCATACATCTCACTCTGCTCCATCTTATATACAGGTGACCAGCGCTGTACATTATATCCCAGGTCTACATCACACATCTCACTCTGCTCCATCTTATATACAGGTGACCAGCGCTGTACATTATATCCCAGGTCTACATCACACATCTCACTCTGCTCCATCTTATACACAGGTGACCAGCGCTGTACATTATATCCCAGGTCTCCATCACACATCTCACTCTGCTCCATCTTATATACAGGTGACCAGCGCTGCACATTATATCCCAGGTCTACATCATACATCTCACTCTGCTCCATCTTATATACAGGTGACCGGCGCTGTACATTATATCCCAGGTCTACATCACACATCTCACTCTGCTCCATCTTATACACAGGTGACCAGCGCTGTACATTATATCCCAGGTCTCCATCACACATCTCACTCTGCTCCATCTTATACACAGGTGACCAGCGCTGTACATTATATCCCAGGTCTCCATCACACATCTCACTCTGCTCCATCTTATACACAGGTGACCAGCGCTGTACATTATATCCCAGGTCTCCATCACACATCTCACTCTGCTCCATCTTATACACAGGTGACCAGCGCTGTACATTATATCCCAGGTCTCCATCACACATCTCACTCTGCTCCATCTTATATACAGGTGACCAGCGCTGTACATTATATCCCAGGTCTCCATCATACATCTCACTCTGCTCCATCTTATACACAGGTGACCGGCGCTGTACATTATATCCCAGGTCTACATCACACATCTCACTCTGCTCCATCTTATATACAGGTGACCAGCGCTGTACATTATATCCCAGGTCTCCATCATACATCTCACTCTGCTCCATCTTATATACAGGTGACCAGCGCTGTACATTATATCCCAGGTCTACATCACACATCTCACTCTGCTCCATCTTATACACAGGTGACCGGCGCTGCACATTATATCCCAGGTCTACATCACACATCTCACTCTGCTCCATCTTATACACAGGTGACCAGCGCTGTACATTATATCCCAGGTCTCCATCACACATCTCACTCTGCTCCATCTTATATACAGGTGACCAGCGCTGCACATTATATCCCAGGTCTACATCATACATCTCACTCTGCTCCATCTTATACACAGGTGACCAGTGCTGTACATTATATCCCAGGTCTCCATCACACATCTCACTCTGCTCCATCTTATACACAGGTGACCAGCGCTGTACATTATATCCCAGGTCTCCATCACACATCTCACTCTGCTCCATCTTATACACAGGTGACCAGCGCTGTACATTATATCCCAGGTCTCCATCACACATCTCACTCTGCTCCATCTTATACACAGGTGACCAGCGCTGTACATTATATCCCAGGTCTCCATCACACATCTCACTCTGCTCCATCTTATACACAGGTGACCGGCGCTGTACATTATATCCCAGGTCTACATCACACATCTCACTCTGCTCCATCTTATACACAGGTGACCGGCGCTGTACATTATATCCCAGGTCTCCATCACACATCTCACTCTGCTCCATCTTATACACAGGTGACCGGCGCTGCACATTATATCCCAGGTCTACATCACACATCTCACTCTGCTCCATCTTATACACAGGTGACCAGCGCTGTACATTATATCCCAGGTCTCCATCACACATCTCACTCTGCTCCATCTTATATACAGGTGACCGGCGCTGTACATTATATCCCAGGTCTCCATCATACATCTCACTCTGCTCCATCTTATATACAGGTGACCAGCGCCGTACATTATATCCCAGGTCTCCATCACACATCTCACTCTGCTCCATCTTATACACAGGTGACCAGCGCTGTACATTATATCCCAGGTCTACATCACACATCTCACTCTGCTCCATCTTATACACAGGCGACCAGCGCCGTACATTATATCCCAGGTCTCCATCACACATCTCACTCTGCTCCATCTTATACACAGGTGACCGGCGCTGTACATTATATCCCAGGTCTCCATCATACATCTCACTCTGCTCCATCTTATATACAGGTGACCAGCGCTGCACATTATATCCCAGGTCTCCATCACACATCTCACTCTGCTCCATCTTATACACAGGTGACCAGCGCTGTACATTATATCCCAGGTCTCCATCACACATCTCACTCTGCTCCATCTTATACACAGGTGACCAGCGCTGTACATTATATCCCAGGTCTACATCACACATCTCACTCTGCTCCATCTTATATACAGGTGACCAGCGCTGTACATTATATCCCAGGTCTCCATCATACATCTCACTCTGCTCCATCTTATACACAGGTGACCAGCGCTGTACATTATATCCCAGGTCTACATCACACATCTCACTCTGCTCCATCTTATACACAGGTGACCGGCGCTGTACATTATATCCCAGGTCTCCATCACACATCTCACTCTGCTCCATCTTATATACAGGTGACCAGCGCTGTACATTATATCCCAGGTCTCCATCATACATCTCACTCTGCTCCATCTTATATACAGGTGACCAGCGCTGTACATTATATCCCAGGTCTCCATCATACATCTCACTCTGCTCCATCTTATACACAGGTGACCAGCGCTGTACATTATATCCCAGGTCTCCATCATACATCTCACTCTGCTCCATCTTATATACAGGTGACCAGCGCTGTACATTATATCCCAGGTCTCCATCACACATCTCACTCTGCTCCATCTTATACACAGGTGACCGGCGCTGTACATTATATCCCAGGTCTCCATCACACATCTCACTCTGCTCCATCTTATATACAGGTGACCAGCGCTGTACATTATATCCCAGGTCTCCATCACACATCTCACTCTGCTCCATCTTATACACAGGTGACCAGCGCTGTACATTATATCCCAGGTCTCCATCACACATCTCACTCTGCTCCATCTTATATACAGGTGACCGGCGCTGTACATTATATCCCAGGTCTCCATCATACATCTCACTCTGCTCCATCTTATACACAGGTGACCGGCGCTGCACATTATATCCCAGGTCTCCATCATACATCTCACTCTGCTCCATCTTATATACAGGTGACCAGCGCTGTACATTATATCCCAGGTCTCCATCATACATCTCACTCTGCTCCATCTTATACACAGGTGACCGGCGCTGTACATTATATCCCAGGTCTCCATCATACATCTCACTCTGCTCCATCTTATACACAGGTGACCAGCGCTGTACATTATATCCCAGGTCTCCATCACACATCTCACTCTGCTCCATCTTATACACAGGTGACCAGCGCTGCACATTATATCCCAGGTCTACATCATACATCTCACTCTGCTCCATCTTATATACAGGTGACCGGCGCTGTACATTATATACCAGGTCTACATCATACATCTCACTCTGCTCCATCTTATACACAGGTGACCGGCGCTGTACATTATATCCCAGGTCTACATCACACATCTCACTCTGCTCCATCTTATACACAGGTGACCAGCGCTGTACATTATATCCCAGGTCTACATCACACATCTCACTCTGCTCCATCTTATACACAGGTGACCAGCGCTGTACATTATATCCCAGGTCTCCATCACACATCTCACTCTGCTCCATCTTATACACAGGTGACCAGCGCTGTACATTATATCCCAGGTCTCCATCACACATCTCACTCTGCTCCATCTTATACACAGGTGACCAGCGCTGTACATTATATCCCAGGTCTACATCACACATCTCACTCTGCTCCATCTTATACACAGGTGACCGGCGCTGTACATTATATCCCAGGTCTCCATCATACATCTCACTCTGCTCCATCTTATATACAGGTGACCGGCGCTGTACATTATATCCCAGGTCTCCATCACACATCTCACTCTGCTCCATCTTATATACAGGTGACCGGCGCTGTACATTATATCCCAGGTCTCCATCACACATCTCACTCTGCTCCATCTTATACACAGGTGACCGGCGCTGTACATTATATCCCAGGTCTCCATCATACATCTCACTCTGCTCCATCTTATATACAGGTGACCGGCGCTGTACATTATATCCCAGGTCTCCATCACACATCTCACTCTGCTCCATCTTATATACAGGTGACCGGCGCTGTACATTATATCCCAGGTCTCCATCACACATCTCACTCTGCTCCATCTTATACACAGGTGACCGGCGCTGTACATTATATCCCAGGTCTCCATCATACATCTCACTCTGCTCCATCTTATACACAGGTGACCAGCGCTGCACATTATATCCCAGGTCTCCATCACACATCTCACTCTGCTCCATCTTATATACAGGTGACCAGCGCTGTACATTATATCCCAGGTCTCCATCATACATCTCACTCTGCTCCATCTTATATACAGGTGACCAGCGCTGCACATTATATCCCAGGTCTACATCACACATCTCACTCTGCTCCATCTTATATACAGGTGACCAGCGCTGTACATTATATCCCAGGTCTCCATCACACATCTCACTCTGCTCCATCTTATATACAGGTGACCAGCGCTGTACATTATATCCCAGGTCTACATCATACATCTCACTCTGCTCCATCTTATACACAGGTGACCAGCGCTGCACATTATATCCCAGGTCTCCATCACACATCTCACTCTGCTCCATCTTATATACAGGTGACCAGCGCTGTACATTATATCCCAGGTCTCCATCATACATCTCACTCTGCTCCATCTTATACACAGGTGACCGGCGCTGCACATTATATCCCAGGTCTCCATCATACATCTCACTCTGCTCCATCTTATACACAGGTGACCAGCGCTGCACATTATATCCCAGGTCTACATCACACATCTCACTCTGCTCCATCTTATACACAGGTGACCAGCGCTGTACATTACATCCCAGGTCTCCATCACACATCTCACTCTGCTCCATCTTATACACAGGTGACCAGCACTGTACATTATATCCCAGGTCTCCATCACACATCTCACTCTGCTCCATCTTATACACAGGTGACCGGCGCTGCACATTATATCCCAGGTCTCCATCACACATCTCACTCTGCTCCATCTTATACACAGGTGACCAGCGCTGCACATTATATCCCAGGTCTACATCACACATCTCACTCTGCTCCATCTTATACACAGGTGACCAGCGCTGTACATTATATCCCAGGTCTCCATCATACATCTCACTCTGCTCCATCTTATACACAGGTGACCAGCACTGTACATTATATCCCAGGTCTCCATCATACATCTCACTCTGCTCCATCTTATATACAGGTGACCGGCGCTGTACATTATATCCCAGGTCTCCATCATACATCTCACTCTGCTCCATCTTATACACAGGTGACCAGCGCTGTACATTATATCCCAGGTCTCCATCATACATCTCACTCTGCTCCATCTTATACACAGGTGACCAGCGCTGTACATTATATCCCAGGTCTCCATCACACATCTCACTCTGCTCCATCTTATATACAGGTGACCAGCGCTGTACATTATATCCCAGGTCTCCATCACACATCTCACTCTGCTCCATCTTATATACAGGTGACCAGCGCTGCACATTATATCCCAGGTCTCCATCATACATCTCACTCTGCTCCATCTTACATACAGGTGACCAGCGCTGTACATTATATCCCAGGTCTACATCACACATCTCACTCTGCTCCATCTTATACACAGGTGACCAGCGCTGCACATTATATCCCAGGTCTCCATCATACATCTCACTCTGCTCCATCTTATACACAGGTGACCGGCGCTGTACATTATATCCCAGGTCTACATCACACATCTCACTCTGCTCCATCTTATACACAGGTGACCGGCGCTGCACATTATATCCCAGGTCTCCATCATACATCTCACTCTGCTCCATCTTATATACAGGTGACCAGCGCTGTACATTATATCCCAGGTCTCCATCATACATCTCACTCTGCTCCATCTTATATACAGGTGACCAGCGCTGCACATTATATCCCAGGTCTCCATCACACATCTCACTCTGCTCCATCTTATACACAGGTGACCAGCACTGTACATTATATCCCAGGTCTACATCACACATCTCACTCTGCTCCATCTTATATACAGGTGACCAGCGCTGCACATTATATCCCAGGTCTCCATCATACATCTCACTCTGCTCCATCTTATACACAGGTGACCAGCGCTGTACATTATATCCCAGGTCTACATCACACATCTCACTCTGCTCCATCTTATACACAGGTGACCGGCGCTGTACATTATATCCCAGGTCTACATCACACATCTCACTCTGCTCCATCTTATATACAGGTGACCAGCGCTGTACATTATATCCCAGGTCTCCATCACACATCTCACTCTGCTCCATCTTATACACAGGTGACCAGCGCTGTACATTATATCCCAGGTCTACATCATACATCTCACTCTGCTCCATCTTATACACAGGTGACCAGCGCTGTACATTATATCCCAGGTCTACATCATACATCTCACTCTGCTCCATCTTATACACAGGTGACCAGCGCTGCACATTATATCCCAGGTCTCCATCACACATCTCACTCTGCTCCATCTTATACACAGGTGACCAGCGCTGCACATTATATCCCAGGTCTCCATCATACATCTCACTCTGCTCCATCTTATACACAGGTGACCGGCGCTGTACATTATATCCCAGGTCTACATCACACATCTCACTCTGCTCCAGCTTATATACAGGTGACCAGCGCTGCACATTATATCCCAGGTCTCCATCACACATCTCACTCTGCTCCATCTTATACACAGGTGACCGGCGCTGTACATTATATCCCAGGTCTCCATCATACATCTCACTCTGCTCCATCTTATACACAGGTGACCAGCGCTGCACATTATATCCCAGGTCTCCATCATACATCTCACTCTGCTCCATCTTATATACAGGTGACCAGCGCTGTACATTATATCCCAGGTCTCCATCACACATCTCACTCTGCTCCATCTTATATACAGGTGACCAGCGCTGTACATTATATCCCAGGTCTCCATCACACATCTCACTCTGCTCCATCTTATATACAGGTGACCAGCGCTGTACATTATATCCCAGGTCTCCATCACACATCTCACTCTGCTCCATCTTATATACAGGTGACCAGCGCTGCACATTATATCCCAGGTCTCCATCATACATCTCACTCTGCTCCATCTTATACACAGGTGACCAGCGCTGTACATTATATCCCAGGTCTCCATCATACATCTCACTCTGCTCCTTCTTATACACAGGTGACCAGCGCTGTACATTATATCCCAGGTCTCCATCATACATCTCACTCTGCTCCATCTTATACACAGGTGACCAGCGCTGTACATTATATCCCAGGTCTCCATCATACATCTCACTCTGCTCCATCTTATACACAGGTGACCAGCGCTGTACATTATATCCCAGGTCTCCATCACACATCTCACTCTGCTCCATCTTATATACAGGTGACCAGCGCTGTACATTATATCCCAGGTCTCCATCACACATCTCACTCTGCTCCATCTTATATACAGGTGACCAGCGCTGTACATTATATCCCAGGTCTCCATCACACATCTCACTCTGCTCCATCTTATATACAGGTGACCAGCGCTGTACATTATATCCCAGGTCTCCATCACACATCTCACTCTGCTCCATCTTATATACAGGTGACCAGCGCTGCACATTATATCCCAGGTCTCCATCATACATCTCACTCTGCTCCATCTTATACACAGGTGACCAGCGCTGTACATTATATCCCAGGTCTCCATCATACATCTCACTCTGCTCCATCTTATACACAGGTGACCAGCGCTGTACATTATATCCCAGGTCTACATCATACATCTCACTCTGCTCCATCTTATATACAGGTGACCAGCGCTGCACATTATATCCCAGGTCTCCATCACACATCTCACTCTGCTCCATCTTATATACAGGTGACCAGCGCTGTACATTATATCCCAGGTCTACATCACACATCTCACTCTGCTCCATCTTATACACAGGTGACCAGCGCTGTACATTATATCCCAGGTCTCCATCACACATCTCACTCTGCTCCATCTTATACACAGGTGACCAGCGCTGTACATTATATCCCAGGTCTCCATCATACATCTCACTCTGCTCCATCTTATATACAGGTGACCAGCGCTGTACATTATATCCCAGGTCTCCATCATACATCTCACTCTGCTCCATCTTATACACAGGTGACCGGCGCTGTACATTATATCCCAGGTCTCCATCATACATCTCACTCTGCTCCATCTTATACACAGGTGACCAGCGCTGTACATTATATCCCAGGTCTCCATCATACATCTCACTCTGCTCCATCTTATACACAGGTGACCAGCGCTGTACATTATATCCCAGGTCTCCATCACACATCTCACTCTGCTCCATCTTATATACAGGTGACCAGCGCTGTACATTATATCCCAGGTCTACATCACACATCTCACTCTGCTCCATCTTATACACAGGTGACCAGCGCTGTACATTATATCCCAGGTCTCCATCATACATCTCACTCTGCTCCATCTTATACACAGGTGACCAGCGCTGTACATTATATCCCAGGTCTCCATCACACATCTCACTCTGCTCCATCTTATATACAGGTGACCAGCGCTGCACATTATATCCCAGGTCTCCATCACACATCTCACTCTGCTCCATCTTATACACAGGTGACCAGCGCTGTACATTATATCCCAGGTCTCCATCACACATCTCACTCTGCTCCATCTTATATACAGGTGACCAGCGCTGTACATTATATCCCAGGTCTCCATCACACATCTCACTCTGCTCCATCTTATACACAGGTGACCAGCGCTGTACATTATATCCCAGGTCTACATCATACATCTCACTCTGCTCCATCTTATACACAGGTGACCAGCGCTGTACATTATATCCCAGGTCTACATCATACATCTCACTCTGCTCCATCTTATATACAGGTGACCAGCGCTGCACATTATATCCCAGGTCTCCATCACACATCTCACTCTGCTCCATCTTATATACAGGTGACCAGCGCTGTACATTATATCCCAGGTCTCCATCACACATCTCACTCTGCTCCATCTTATATACAGGTGACCAGCGCTGTACATTATATCCCAGGTCTCCATCATACATCTCACTCTGCTCCATCTTATACACAGGTGACCAGCGCTGTACATTATATCCCAGGTCTCCATCACACATCTCACTCTGCTCCATCTTATATACAGGTGACCAGCGCTGCACATTATATCCCAGGTCTCCATCACACATCTCACTCTGCTCCATCTTATACACAGGTGACCAGCGCTGCACATTATATCCCAGGTCTACATCATACATCTCACTCTGCTCCATCTTATATACAGGTGACCGGCGCTGCACATTATATCCCAGGTCTACATCACACATCTCACTCTGCTCCATCTTATACACAGGTGACCGGCGCTGCACATTATATCCCAGGTCTACATCACACATCTCACTCTGCTCCATCTTATACACAGGTGACCAGCGCTGTACATTATATCCCAGGTCTCCATCACACATCTCACTCTGCTCCATCTTATATACAGGTGACCAGCGCTGTACATTATATCCCAGGTCTCCATCACACATCTCACTCTGCTCCATCTTATACACAGGTGACCAGCGCTGTACATTATATCCCAGGTCTCCATCACACATCTCACTCTGCTCCATCTTATATACAGGTGACCAGCGCTGTACATTATATCCCAGGTCTCCATCATACATCTCACTCTGCTCCATCTTATATACAGGTGACCAGTGCTGTACATTATATCCCAGGTCTCCATCACACATCTCACTCTGCTCCATCTTATATACAGGTGACCAGCGCTGCACATTATATCCCAGGTCTCCATCACACATCTCACTCTGCTCCATCTTATATACAGGTGACCAGCACTGCACATTATATCCCAGGTCTCCATCATACATCTCACTCTGCTCCATCTTATACACAGGTGACCAGCGCTGTACATTATATCCCAGGTCTACATCACACATCTCACTCTGCTCCATCTTATATACAGGTGACCAGCGCTGTACATTATATCCCAGGTCTCCATCACACATCTCACTCTGCTCCATCTTATATACAGGTGACCAGCGCTGTACATTATATCCCAGGTCTACATCACACATCTCACTCTGCTCCATCTTATACACAGGTGACCGGCGCTGTACATTATATCCCAGGTCTCCATCACACATCTCACTCTGCTCCATCTTATATACAGGTGACCAGCGCTGCACATTATATCCCAGGTCTCCATCACACATCTCACTCTGCTCCATCTTATACACAGGTGACCAGCGCTGCACATTATATCCCAGGTCTCCATCACACATCTCACTCTGCTCCATCTTATATACAGGTGACCAGCGCTGTACATTATATCCCAGGTCTCCATCACACATCTCACTCTGCTCCATCTTATACACAGGTGACCAGCGCTGTACATTATATCCCAGGTCTACATCACACATCTCACTCTGCTCCATCTTATATACAGGTGACCAGCGCTGTACATTATATCCCAGGTCTACATCATACATCTCACTCTGCTCCATCTTATACACAGGTGACCAGCGCTGTACATTATATCCCAGGTCTACATCACACATCTCACTCTGCTCCATCTTATACACAGGTGACCGGCGCTGCACATTATATACCAGGTCTACATCACACATCTCACTCTGCTCCATCTTATACACAGGTGACCGGCGCTGTACATTATATCCCAGGTCTCCATCACACATCTCACTCTGCTCCATCTTATACACAGGTGACCAGCGCTGTACATTATATCCCAGGTCTCCATCATACATCTCACTCTGCTCCATCTTATACACAGGTGACCAGCGCTGTACATTATATCCCAGGTCTCCATCATACATCTCACTCTGCTCCATCTTATATACAGGTGACCAGCGCTGTACATTATATCCCAGGTCTCCATCACACATCTCACTCTGCTCCATCTTATACACAGGTGACCAGCGCTGTACATTATATCCCAGGTCTCCATCATACATCTCACTCTGCTCCATCTTATACACAGGTGACCAGCGCTGTACATTATATCCCAGGTCTACATCACACATCTCACTCTGCTCCATCTTATACATAGGTGACCGGCGCTGCACATTATATCCCAGGTCTCCATCATGCATCTCACTCTGCTCCATCTTATATACAGGTGACCAGCGCTGTACATTATATCCCAGGTCTCCATCACACATCTCACTCTGCTCCATCTTATACACAGGTGACCAGCGCTGTACATTATATCCCAGGTCTCCATCACACATCTCACTCTGCTCCATCTTATATACAGGTGACCGGCGCTGTACATTATATCCCAGGTCTACATCACACATCTCACTCTGCTCCATCTTATACACAGGTGACCAGCGCTGTACATTATGTCCCAGGTCTCCATCATACATCTCACTCTGCTCCATCTTATACACAGGTGACCAGCGCTGTACATTATATCCCAGGTCTACATCACACATCTCACTCTACTCCATCTTATACACAGGTGACCAGCGCTGTACATTATATCCCAGGTCTCCATCATACATCTCACTCTGCTCCATCTTATACACAGGTGACCAGCGCTGTACATTATATCCCAGGTCTACATCACACATCTCACTCTACTCCATCTTATACACAGGTGACCGGCGCTGCACATTATATCCCAGGTCTACATCACACATCTCACTCTGCTCCATCTTATATACAGGTGACCGGCGCTGCACATTATATCCCAGGTCTCCATCACACATCTCACTCTGCTCCATCTTATACACAGGTGACCGGCGCTGTACATTATATCCCAGGTCTCCATCACACATCTCACTCTGCTCCATCTTATACACAGGTGACCGGCGCTGTACATTATATCCCAGGTCTCCATCACACATCTCACTCTGCTCCATCTTACATACAGGTGACCAGCGCTGTACATTATATCCCAGGTCTCCATCACACATCTCACTCTGCTCCATCTTATACACAGGTGACCGGCGCTGCACATTATATCCCAGGTCTCCATCACACATCTCACTCTGCTCCATCTTATATACAGGTGACCAGCGCTGCACATTATATCCCAGGTCTACATCACACATCTCACTCTGCTCCATCTTATATACAGATGACCAGCGCTGTACATTATATCCCAGGTCTACATCATACATCTCACTCTGCTCCATCTTATATACAGGTGACCAGCGCTGTACATTATATCCCAGGTCTCCATCGCACATCTCACTCTGCTCCATCTTATACACAGGTGACCGGCGCTGTACATTATATCCCAGGTCTCCATCATACATCTCACTCTGCTCCATCTTATATACAGGTGACCGGCGCTGCACATTATATCCCAGGTCTCCATCACACATCTCACTCTGCTCCATCTTATACACAGGTGACCGGCGCTGTACATTATATCCCAGGTCTCCATCATACATCTCACTCTGCTCCATCTTATACACAGGTGACCGGCGCTGCACATTATATCCCAGGTCTCCATCACACATCTCACTCTGCTCCATCTTATATACAGGTGACCAGCGCTGCACATTATATCCCAGGTCTACATCACACATCTCACTCTGCTCCATCTTATATACAGATGACCAGCGCTGTACATTATATCCCAGGTCTACATCATACATCTCACTCTGCTCCATCTTATACACAGGTGACCAGCGCTGTACATTATATCCCAGGTCTACATCACACATCTCACTCTGCTCCATCTTATATACAGATGACCAGCGCTGCACATTATATCCCAGGTCTCCATCACACATCTCACTCTGCTCCATCTTATACACAGGTGACCGGCGCTGTACATTATATCCCAGGTCTACATCACACATCTCACTCTGCTCCATCTTATACACAGGTGACCAGCGCTGTACATTATATCCCAGGTCTCCATCATACATCTCACTCTGCTCCATCTTATATACAGGTGACCAGCGCTGTACATTATATCCCAGGTCTCCATCATACATCTCACTCTGCTCCATCTTATACACAGGTGACCAGCGCTGTACATTATATCCCAGGTCTACATCATACATCTCTCTCTGCTCCATCTTATACACAGGTGACCGGCGCTGTACATTATATCCCAGGTCTACATCACACATCTCACTCTGCTCCATCTTATATACAGGTGACCAGCGCTGCACATTATATCCCAGGTCTACATCACACATCTCACTCTGCTCCATCTTATATACAGGTGACCAACGCTGTACATTATATCCCAGGTCTACATCACACATCTCACTCTGCTCCATCTTATACACAGGTGACCAGCGCTGTACATTATATCCCAGGTCTCCATCACACATCTCACTCTGCTCCATCTTATATACAGGTGACCGGCGCTGCACATTATATCCCAGGTCTCCATCATACATCTCACTCTGCTCCATCTTATACACAGGTGACCAGCGCTGTACATTATATCCCAGGTCTACATCATACATCTCACTCTGCTCCATCTTATACACAGGTGACCGGCGCTGTACATTATATCCCAGGTCTACATCACACATCTCACTCTGCTCCATCTTATATACAGGTGACCAGCGCTGTACATTATATCCCAGGTCTCCATCATACATCTCACTCTGCTCCATCTTATATACAGGTGACCAGCGCTGTACATTAGAGTATGAATAAGGGTCTCCCTCACCTCCGCACCACCAGTGTATAGAAGCTTCTTTATATAGAGAACATTCCCTGTCCTGCTGTGACCTCTCCCCTTCCTGCCCCCTCCGGGGCTCGGCAGCTTTTTCCCTCATCATAAACGTCCATAAGTAAACAAATCCATCCTTACCAATCACATGAACCGGTGTGAAAGGACAATCCGCTGAGGCACCTTGTGGGGGACTATACAGAACACAAAGGAAGCCTGGAGCCGGTCCTACAGTCCAGATCTACAGTCCTAGGAGCTTCCATCTCAGTCCGCTAACTACAAGGTCTAGATTTCTCTGGTAATGCTTCATATGACCTGTGGGGGCGCTGCAGAGAAATTGACCTTCTGCCTAGTTTTTCCACCGATTACAGTAGATTTTTTAGGATGATCAGGAGCGGGATGCCCTGCGATCAGATTAACATCTGGGGACTTCCCAAAGCATAACATCTTTTTAATTGCTTGGCCAATTAACTTACCCGTTCCGTATTTCCTTTCCTCACCATTTTTATTATCTCTGCTTTCTGTCAGTGAACGAGAACAATCATTGTTTACATCTAGGAGGCGACAAGGGAGATCCAGTACACTTAATCCATGTGTCTCCGAAACTTCATAGTGAACAAGTCGACGCTCATGTGAGAGTCCCAAACATGAAGCTATCAGATCAATTATTTACTGAAAACCCATCGCCGGCACAGGGACTATTACATCGCGGCTTGTAGACCATCACATTGGCATTAATAACCCATGCGTAATAAGAAGGTTTACGTAGTTCTGACATACACTATAATGCTCATACTATACATACACTATAATGCTCATACTATACATACACTATAATGCTCATACTATACATACACTATAATGCTCATACCATACATACACTATAATGCTCACACCATACATACACTATAATGCTCACACTATACATACACTATAATGCTCACACTATACATACACTATAATGCTCATACTATACATACACTATAATGCTCATACTATACATACACTATAATGCTCATACTATACATACACTATAATGCTCATACTATACATACACTATAATGCTCATACTATACATACACTATAATGCTCATACTATACATACACTATAATGCTCATACTATACATACACTATAATGCTCATACTATACATACACTATAATGCTCATACTATACATACACTATAATGCTCATACTATACATACACTATAATGCTCATACTATACATACACTATAATGCTCATACTATACATACACTATAATGCTCATACTATACATACACTATAATGCTCATACTATACATACACTATAATGCTCATACCATACATACACTATAATGCTCATACCATACATACACTATAATGCTCATACCATACATACACTATAATGCTCATACCATACATACACTATAATGCTCATACCATACATACACTATAATGCTCATACCATACATACACTATAATGCTCATACTATACATACACTATAATGCTCATACTATACATACACTATAATGCTCATACTATACATACACTATAAGGCTCATACTATAATGCTCATACTATACATACACTATAATGCTCATACTATACATACACTATAATGCTCATACTATACATACACTATAATGCTCATACTATACATACACTATAAGGCTCATACTATACATACACTATAATGCTCATACTATACATACACTATAATGCTCATACTATACATACACTATAAGGCTCATACTATACATACACTATAAGGCTCATACTATACATACACTATAATGCTCATACTATACATACACTATAATGCTCATACTATACATACACTATAATGCTCATACTATACATACACTATAATGCTCATACTATACATACACTATAATGCTCATACTATACATACACTATAATGCTCATACTATACATACACTATAATGCTCATACTATACATACACTATAATGCTCATACTAAAATGCTCATACTATACATACACTATAATGCTCATACTATACATACACTATAATGCTCATACTATACATACACTATAATGCTCATACTATAATGCTCATACTATACATACACTATAATGCTCATACTATACATACACTATAATGCTCATACTATACATACACTATAATGCTCATACTATAATGCTCATACTATACATACACTATAATGCTCATACTATACATACACTATAATGCTCATACTATACATACACTATAATGCTCATACTATAATGCTCATACTATACATACACTATAATGCTCATACTATAATGCTCATACTATACATACACTATAATGCTCATACTATAATGCTCATACTATACATACACTATAATGCTCATACTATAATGCTCATACTATACATACACTATAATGCTCATACTATACATACACTATAATGCTCATACTATACATACACTATAATGCTCATACTATACATACACTATAATGCTCATACTATACATACACTATAATGCTCATACTATACATACACTATAATGCTCATACTATAATGCTCATACTATACATACACTATAATACTCATACTATACATACACTATAATGCTCATACTATACATACACTATAATGCTCATACTATAATGCTCATACTATACATACACTATAATGCTCATACTATAATGCTCATACTATGCATACACTATAATGCTCATACTATAATGCTCTTACTATACATGGAAAACACGTGTCATCTATGGCCAACTGCAGGTCATCCCCCAGTGTCCTCACTGCTCCCCGGGGACAAGTACTTATCATAAAAAGGTTGACTTGTAGGGGTTATAAACTCATCTACTCGTCCACAGGTCCCCAAATAATTATATAGGACAGCAAAGCCAAGTGGTAGATATCAAGCATCCAACAAGGAGGACCAAGGAGAACCCTCAACAAAGCAATTAGAAGGAGCAGTAGACATCCAACATGGAGGAGCAAGGAGACAAAGGAATCATCTACGAGACCTCCACCACCAGTAAAGCGTCAGAGGACTCGCCAGCGGTGCTCCCTCCTGTACTTCTAGATTTGGGGAGCACAATCCATGAGTCGTCATTTACTCTACATCTCCTCATGGGCGACACATAAGGAACATGGTGGAAGAGACCACAACTACAGGTTCCATGTCACGGCTCAGTACGGGGCGCGGACATTGATTATTATGGTATAGCGATACAATGGTCTTTATTACACTGGTCCTACATGTTCTCAGCGGCATACGAGACATAACCGGACTGAGGGGAGAACCCCCCGCTACGAAGAGGACGGCCAAATGTCCAGCTCACAGGTAACGTCGACGCCAGAGGAAGAGCAGTAATCTGTAAAGGCCGAGCGCAACCTTATAAAGACTCCGCAGTCTGTCATGACACCCCGAACCTGGATATGAGGAGGATCGGTTACTGGTTTAGTAACGCCTGGTCTCCTAGATAATCTGACCGGCGACGTCACACAATCTACACTAGATTATTATATGAAAAGTTATGGTCTTTCAGAAATATGTAAATGAGGCTTTATTAGAGAAGTGGGAGGTGACAGCAGCGATTCTTCAGAGGTGGAGCCTCCTCACAGCCTCTGACCAATCAGCATGAAGCTGCTTCACACAGTGTGAGAGACCGAGGCTGGAGGGAAGGGGGATCGCTCCATATAGTCAGATCTCCGGCTGAGGACCACCTAGAGCAGCGGTGCTGGTGGCATATGGAAGAGGAGATTCTAATCGCAGTTCTAACTGTGAAACAATCAGAGATATCACCAGTCGGAAATGGAAGCTGTATACTATATGATCACACGGTGTTGCTGGACAGGGAAGGGTCAGAAGCTGTATGATGATTGGACAGGGGACAAGCTGCATGATGATTGGACATCGTCATACAGAAAACATTACTCCGCCCAGAGTAAAGCGTCCCCTCCTATTGGTCTATTAGAGCCACATTATTATATTTAGAAAATTGCTCAGAACTTTGCAAATAACTGGTGACCTTTTTTTCCAAAAACATTTCTTATCAGCATCACAGCGCCTATTAGATTAGTTAGGAGATCGGGAAATAGTGAACTAGTGGCAGCCTCTAACTAGCTGCCGACACTGGATGAGAATGCTCCTGAGCGGCGGGTAATTCGCGCATCAGGACGAGTATTCTCATCCTGTGTGACAGCCGTGTCCGCGTGCGATCAGGAGCGGAGCAACAACTGTAATACACAGCCGCAGCCCCGCTCTAACGGCGGAGAGAACAGAAACCTCTTCTCTCTGCCGCAAACCCCGCGATCAAAGCTGATCCCAGCATTCAAAGTAAATAAGGGATTTCATCCCTGTGACGCGATCAAAGAATAGAACTGGTATGGCGAGGAGCCCAGGACTGTCTGACCATGTTCCCTGAGGTCTGCCCTAAGAACTGCCTGTGTACTATCAGTATATAGATATATGGCTGTGTACTATCAGTATATAGATATATGCCTGTGTGCTATCAGTATATAGATATATGCCTGTGTGCTATCAGTATATAGATATATGCCTGTGTACTATCAGTATATAGATATATGCCTGTGTACTATCAGTATATAGATGTATACCTGTGTACTATCAGTATATAGATATATGCCTGTGTACTATCAGTATATAGATGTATGCCTGTGTACTATCAGTATATAGATATATGCCTGTGTACTATCAGTATATAGATATATGCCTGTGTACTATCAGTGTATAGATATATGCCTGTGTACTATCAGTATATAGATATATGCCTGTGTACTATCAGTATATAGATATATGCCTGTGTGCTATCAGTATATAGATATATGCCTGTGTGCTATCAGTATATAGATGTATGCCTGTGTGCTATCAGTATATAGATATATGCCTGTGTGCTATCAGTATATAGATATATGCCTGTGTGCTATCAGTATATAGATATATGCCTGTGTACTATCAGTATATAGATGTATGCCTGTGTACTATCAGTATATAGATGTATGCCTGTGTACTATCAGTATATAGATGTATGCCTGTGTACTATCAGTATATAGATGTATGCCTGTGTACTATCAGTATATAGATGTATGCCTGTGTACTATCAGTATATAGATGTATGCCTGTGTGCTATCAGTATATAGATATGTGCCTGTGTGCTATCAGTATATAGATATGTGCCTGTGTGCTATCAGTATATAGATATGTGCCTGTGTGCTATCAGTATATAGATATGTGCCTGTGTGCTATCAGTATATAGATGTATGCCTGTGTGCTATCAGTATATAGATGTATGCCTGTGTGCTATCAGTATATAGATGTATGCCTGTGTGCTATCAGTATATAGATGTATGCCTGTGTGCTATCAGTATATAGATGTATGCCTGTGTGCTATCAGTATATAGATGTATGCCTGTGTGCTATCAGTATATAGATGTATGCCTGTGTGCTATCAGTATATAGATGTATGCCTGTGTGCTATCAGTATATAGATGTATGCCTGTGTGCTATCAGTATATAGATATATGCCTGTGTGCTATCAGTATATAGATATATGCCTGTGTGCTATCAGTATATAGATATATGCCTGTGTACTATCAGTATATAGATATATGCCTGTGTGCTATCAGTATATAGATGTATGCCTGTGTACTATCAGTATATAGATATATGCCTGTGTGCTATCAGTATATAGATATATACACCTGTGTACTATCAGTATATAGATGTATGCCTGTGTACTATCAGTATATAGATATATGCCTGTGTGCTATCAGTATATAGTTATATGCCTGTGTGCTATCAGTATATAGATATATGCCTGTGTACTATCAGTATATAGATATATGCCTGTGTGCTATCAGTATATAGATATGTGCCTGTGTGCTATCAGTATATAGATGTATGCCTGTGTACTATCAGTATATAGATATATGCCTGTGTGCTATCAGTATATAGATATATGCCTGTGTGCTATCAGTATATAGATGTATGCCTGTGTGCTATCAGTATATAGATGTATGCCTGTGTGCTATCAGTATATAGATGTATGCCTGTGTGCTATCAGTATATAGATATATGCCTGTGTGCTATCAGTATATAGATATATGCCTGTGTGCTATCAGTATATAGATATATGCCTGTGTGCTATCAGTATATAGATATATGCCTGTGTGCTATCAGTATATAGATATATGCCTGTGTGCTATCAGTATATAGATATATGCCTGTGTGCTATCAGTATATAGATATATGCCTGTGTGCTATCAGTATATAGATATATGCCTGTGTGCTATCAGTATATAGATATATGCCTGTGTGCCATCAGTATATAGATATATGTCTGTGTGCTATCAGTGTATAGATATATGCCTGTGTGCAATCAGTATATAGATATATGCCTGTGTACTATCAGTATATAGATATATGCCTGTGTACTATCAGTATATAGATATATGCCTGTGTGCTATCAGTATATAGATATATGCCTGTGTGCTATCAGTATATAGATATATGCCTGTGTGCTATCAGTATATAGATATATGCCTGTGTGCTATCAGTATATAGATATATGCCTGTGTGCTATCAGTATATAGATATATGCCTGTGTACTATCAGTATATAGATGTATGCCTGTGTGTTATCAGTATATAGATATATGCCTGTGTACTATCAGTATATAGATATATGCCTGTGTACTATCAGTATATAGATATGTGCCTGTGTGCTATCAGTATATAGATATATGCCTGTGTACTATCAGTATATAGATATATGCCTGTGTACTATCAGTATATAGATATATGCCTGTGTGCTATCAGTGTATAGATATATGCCTGTGTGCTATCAGTATATAGATATATGCCTGTGTACTATCAGTATATAGATATATGCCTGTGTGCTATCAGTATATAGATGTATGCCCGTGTACTATCAGTATATAGATATATGCCCGTGTGCTATCAGTATATAGATATATGCCCGTGTACTATCAGTATATAGATATATGTCTGTGTGCTATCAGTATATAGATATATGCCTGTGTACTATCAGTATATAGATATATGCCTGTGTGCTATCAGTATATAGATGTATGCCTGTGTGCTATCAGTATATAGATGTATGCCTGTGTACTATCAGTATATAGATATGTGCCTGTGTACTATCAGTATATAGATATATGTCTGTGTGCTATCAGTATATAGATATACGCCTGTGTACTATCAGTATATAGATATACGCCTGTGTACTATCAGTATATAGATATACGCCTGTGTACTATCAGTATATAGATATACGCCTGTGTGCTATCAGTATATAGATATACGCCTGTGTACTATCAGTATATAGATATATGCCTGTGTACTATCAGTATATAGATATATGCCTGTGTGCTATCAGTATATAGATGTATGCCTGTGTGCTATCAGTATATAGATGTATGCCTGTGTGCTATCAGTATATAGATATATGCCTGTGTACTATCAGTGTATAGATATATGCCTGTGTACTATCAGTATATAGATATATGCCTGTGTGCTATCAGTATATAGATGTATGCCTGTGTGCTATCAGTATATAGATGTATGCCTGTGTACTATCAGTATATAGATATATGCCTGTGTGCTATCAGTATATAGATATATACACCTGTGTACTATCAGTATATAGATGTATGCCTGTGTGCTATCAGTATATAGTTATATGCCTGTGTACTATCAGTATATAGATATATGCCTGTGTGATATCAGTATATAGATATATGCCTGTGTACTATCAGTATATAGATGTATGCCTGTGTACTATCAGTATATAGATGTATGCCTGTGTGCTATCAGTATATAGTTATATGCCTGTGTACTATCAGTATATAGATATGTGCCTGTGTGCTATCAGTATATAGATATATGCCTGTGTGCTATCAGTATATAGATATATGCCTGTGTACTATCAGTATATAGATATGTGCCTGTGTGCTATCAGTATATAGATATATGCCTGTGTGCTATCAGTATGTAGATATATGCCTGTGTACTATCAGTATATAGATATATGCCTGTGTACTATCGGTGTATAGATATATGCCTGTGTGCTATCGGTATATAGATATATGCCTGTGTACTATCGGTATATAGATATATGCCTGTGTGCTATCAGTATATAGATATATGCCTGTGTGCTATCAGTATATAGATATGTGCCTGTGTGCTATCAGTGTATAGATGTGTGCCTGTGTACTATCAGTATATAGATGTGTGCCTGTGTACTATCAGTATATAGATGTGTGCCTGTGTACTATCAGTATATAGATATGTGCCTGTGTGCTATCAGTATATAGATATGTGCCTGTGTGCTATCAGTATATAGATATGTGCCTGTGTGCTATCAGTATATAGATATGTGCCTGTGTGCTATCAGTATATAGATGTATGCCTGTGTGCTATCAGTATATAGATGTATGCCTGTGTGCTATCAGTATATAGATGTATGCCTGTGTGCTATCAGTATATAGATGTATGCCTGTGTGCTATCAGTATATAGATGTATGCCTGTGTGCTATCAGTATATAGATGTATGCCTGTGTGCTATCAGTATATAGATGTATGCCTGTGTGCTATCAGTATATAGATGTATGCCTGTGTGCTATCAGTATATAGATGTATGCCTGTGTGCTATCAGTATATAGATATATGCCTGTGTGCTATCAGTATATAGATATATGCCTGTGTGCTATCAGTATATAGATATATGCCTGTGTGCTATCAGTATATAGATATATGCCTGTGTACTATCAGTATATAGATATATGCCTGTGTGCTATCAGTATATAGATATATGCCTGTGTACTATCAGTATATAGATATATGCCTGTGTACTATCAGTATATAGATATATGCCTGTGTACTATCAGTATATAGATATATGCCTGTGTGCTATCAGTATATAGATATGTGCCTGTGTGCTATCAGTATATAGATATATGCCTGTGTACTATCAGTATATAGATATATGCCTGTGTACTATCAGTATATAGATATATGCCTGTGTACTATCAGTATATAGATATATGCCTGTGTGCTATCAGTATATAGATATATGCCTGTGTGCTATCAGTATATAGATATGTGCCTGTGTGCTATCAGTATATAGATATATGCCTGTGTGCTATCAGTATATAGATATATGCCTGTGTGCTATCAGTATATAGATATATGCCTGTGTGCTATCAGTATATAGATATATGCCTGTGTGCTATCAGTATATAGATATATGCCTGTGTGCTATCAGTATATAGATATATGCCTGTGTGCTATCAGTATATAGATATATGCCTGTGTGCTATCAGTATATAGATGTATGCCTGTGTACTATCAGTATATAGATATAGTCCTGTGTGCTATCAGTATATAGTTATATGCCTGTGTGCTATCAGTATATAGTTATATGCCTGTGTGCTATCAGTATATAGATGTATGCCTGTGTACTATCAGTATATAGATGTATGCCTGTGTGCTATCAGTATATAGATGTATGCCTGTGTGCTATCAGTATATAGATGTATGCCTGTGTGCTATCAGTATATAGATGTATGCCTGTGTGCTATCAGTATATAGATGTATGCCTGTGTGCTATCAGTATATAGATGTATGCCTGTGTGCTATCAGTATATAGATGTATGCCTGTGTGCTATCAGTATATAGATGTATGCCTGTGTGCTATCAGTATATAGATGTATGCCTGTGTGCTATCAGTATATAGATATATGCCTGTGTGCTATCAGTATATAGATATATGCCTGTGTGCTATCAGTATATAGATATATGCCTGTGTGCTATCAGTATATAGATATATGCCTGTGTGCTATCAGTATATAGATATATGCCTGTGTACTATCAGTATATAGATATATGCCTGTGTACTATCAGTATATAGATATATGCCTGTGTACTATCAGTATATAGATATATGCCTGTGTGCTATCAGTATATAGATATATGCCTGTGTGCTATCAGTATATAGATATGTGCCTGTGTGCTATCAGTATATAGATATGTGCCTGTGTACTATCAGTATATAGATATGTGCCTGTGTGCTATCAGTATATAGATATATGCCTGTGTGCTATCAGTATATAGATATATGCCTGTGTGCTATCAGTATATAGATATATGCCTGTGTGCTATCAGTATATAGATATATGCCTGTGTACTATCAGTATATAGATATATGCCTGTGTGCTATCAGTATATAGATGTATGCCTGTGTACTATCAGTATATAGATATAGTCCTGTGTGCTATCAGTATATAGTTATATGCCTGTGTGCTATCAGTATATAGATGTATGCCTGTGTACTATCAGTATATAGATATATGCCTGTGTGCTATCAGTATATAGATATGTGCCTGTGTACTATCAGTATATAGATATATGCCTGTGTACTATCAGTATATAGATATATGCCTGTGTACTATCAGTATATAGATATATGCCTGTGTACTATCAGTATATAGATATATGCCTGTGTACTATCAGTATATAGATATATGCCTGTGTACTATCAGTATATAGATATATGCCTGTGTGCTATCAGTATATAGATATATGCCTGTGTGCTATCAGTATATAGATATATGCCTGTGTGCTATCAGTATATAGATATATGCCTGTGTGCTATCAGTATATAGATATATGCCTGTGTGCTATCAGTATATAGATATGTGCCTGTGTGCTATCAGTATATAGATATGTGCCTGTGTGCTATCAGTATATAGATATATGCCTGTGTACTATCAGTATATAGATATATGCCTGTGTACTATCAGTATATAGATATATGCCTGTGTACTATCAGTATATAGATATATGCCTGTGTACTATCAGTATATAGATATATGCCTGTGTACTATCAGTATATAGATATATGCCTGTGTACTATCAGTATATAGATATATGCCTGTGTGCTATCAGTATATAGATATATGCCTGTGTACTATCAGTGTATAGATATATGCCTGTGTGCTATCAGTGTATAGATATGTGCCTCTGTGCTATCAGTGTATAGATATATGCCTGTGTGCTATCAGTGTATAGATATATGCCTGTGTGCTATCAGTGTATAGATATATGCCTGTGTGCTATCAGTATATAGATATATGCCTGTGTGCTATCAGTATATAGATGTATGCCTGTGTGCTATCAGTATATAGATGTATGCCTGTGTGCTATCAGTATATAGATGTATGCCTGTGTGCTATCAGTATATAGATGTATGCCTGTGTGCTATCAGTATATAGATGTATGCCTGTGTGCTATCAGTATATAGATGTATGCCTGTGTGCTATCAGTATATAGATGTATGCCTGTGTGCTATCAGTATATAGATGTATGCCTGTGTGCTATCAGTATATAGATGTATGCCTGTGTGCTATCAGTATATAGATGTATGCCTGTGTGCTATCAGTATATAGATGTATGCCTGTGTGCTATCAGTATATAGATGTATGCCTGTGTGCTTTCAGTATATAGATGTATGCCTGTGTGCTATCAGTATATAGATATATGCCTGTGTGCTATCAGTATATAGATATATGCCTGTGTGCTATCAGTATATAGATATATGCCTGTGTGCTATCAGTATATAGATATATGCCTGTGTACTATTAGTATATAGATATATGCCTGTGTACTATCAGTATATAGATATATGCCTGTGTACTATCAGTATATAGATATATGCCTGTGTACTATCAGTATATAGATTTATGCCTGTGTGCTATCAGTATATAGATATATGCCTGTGTGCTATCAGTATATAGATATATGCCTGTGTGCTATCAGTATATAGATATATGCCTGTGTGCTATCAGTATATAGATATATGCCTGTGTGTGCTATCAGTGTATAGATATATGCCTGTGTACTATCAGTATATAGATATGTGCCTGTGTGCTATCAGTATATAGATATATGCCTGTGTACTATCAGTATATAGATATATGCCTGTGTACTATCAGTATATAGATATATGCCTGTGTGCTATCAGTATATAGATATATGCCTGTGTGCTATCAGTATATAGATATATGCCTGTGTGTGCTATCAGTATATAGATATGTGCCTGTGTACTATCAGTATATAGATGTATGCCTGTGTGCTATCAGTATATAGATGTATGCCTGTGTGCTATCAGTATATAGATGTATGCCTGTGTGCTATCAGTATATAGATGTATGCCTGTGTGCTATCAGTATATAGATGTATGCCTGTGTACTATCAGTATATAGATATATGCCTGTGTGCTATCAGTATATAGATATATGCCTGTGTGCTATCAGTATATAGATATATGCCTGTGTACTATCAGTATATAGATGTATGCCTGTGTACTATCAGTATATAGATATATGCCTGTGTGCTATCAGTATATAGATATATGCCTGTGTGCTATCAGTATATAGATGTATGCCTGTGTACTATCAGTATATAGATATATGCCTGTGTGCTATCAGTATATAGATATATGCCTGTGTACTATCAGTATATAGATATATGCCTGTGTGCTATCAGTATATAGATATATGCCTGTGTGCTATCAGTATATAGATATATGCCTGTGTGCTATCAGTATATAGATATATGCCTGTGTGCTATCAGTATATAGATATATGCCTGTGTACTATCAGTATATAGATATATGCCTGTGTACTATCAGTATATAGATATATGCCTGTGTACTATCAGTATATAGATATATGCCTGTGTGCTATCAGTATATAGATATATGCCTGTGTGCTATCAGTATATAGATATATGCCTGTGTGCTATCAGTATATAGATATATGCCTGTGTGCTATCAGTATATAGATATGTGCCTGTGTGCTATCAGTATATAGATATATGCCTGTGTGCTATCAGTATATAGATATATGCCTGTGTGCTATCAGTATATAGATATATGCCTGTGTGCTATCAGTATATAGATATATGCCTGTGTACTATCAGTATATAGATATATGCCTGTGTGCTATCAGTATATAGATGTATGCCTGTGTACTATCAGTATATAGATATAGTCCTGTGTGCTATCAGTATATAGTTATATGCCTGTGTGCTATCAGTATATAGATGTATGCCTGTGTACTATCAGTATATAGATATATGCCTGTGTGCTATCAGTATATAGATATGTGCCTGTGTACTATCAGTATATAGATATATGCCTGTGTACTATCAGTATATAGATATATGCCTGTGTACTATCAGTATATAGATATATGCCTGTGTACTATCAGTATATAGATATATGCCTGTGTACTATCAGTATATAGATATATGCCTGTGTACTATCAGTATATAGATATATGCCTGTGTGCTATCAGTATATAGATATATGCCTGTGTGCTATCAGTATATAGATATATGCCTGTGTGCTATCAGTATATAGATATATGCCTGTGTGCTATCAGTATATAGATATATGCCTGTGTGCTATCAGTATATAGATATGTGCCTGTGTGCTATCAGTATATAGATATGTGCCTGTGTGCTATCAGTATATAGATATATGCCTGTGTACTATCAGTATATAGATATATGCCTGTGTACTATCAGTATATAGATATATGCCTGTGTACTATCAGTATATAGATATATGCCTGTGTACTATCAGTATATAGATATATGCCTGTGTACTATCAGTATATAGATATATGCCTGTGTACTATCAGTATATAGATATATGCCTGTGTGCTATCAGTATATAGATATATGCCTGTGTACTATCAGTGTATAGATATATGCCTGTGTGCTATCAGTGTATAGATATGTGCCTGTGTGCTATCAGTGTATAGATATATGCCTGTGTACTATCAGTATATAGATATGTGCCTGTGTGCTATCAGTATATAGATATATGCCTGTGTACTATCAGTATATAGATATATGCCTGTGTACTATCAGTATATAGATATATGCCTGTGTGCTATCAGTATATAGATATATGCCTGTGTGCTATCAGTATATAGATATATGCCTGTGTGTGCTATCAGTATATAGATATGTGCCTGTGTACTATCAGTATATAGATGTATGCCTGTGTGCTATCAGTATATAGATGTATGCCTGTGTGCTATCAGTATATAGATGTATGCCTGTGTGCTATCAGTATATAGATGTATGCCTGTGTGCTATCAGTATATAGATGTATGCCTGTGTACTATCAGTATATAGATATATGCCTGTGTGCTATCAGTATATAGATATATGCCTGTGTGCTATCAGTATATAGATATATGCCTGTGTACTATCAGTATATAGATGTATGCCTGTGTACTATCAGTATATAGATATATGCCTGTGTGCTATCAGTATATAGATATATGCCTGTGTGCTATCAGTATATAGATGTATGCCTGTGTACTATCAGTATATAGATATATGCCTGTGTGCTATCAGTATATAGATATATGCCTGTGTGCTATCAGTATATAGATATATGCCTGTGTACTATCAGTATATAGATATATGCCTGTGTGCTATCAGTATATAGATGTATGCCTGTGTACTATCAGTATATAGATGTATGCCTGTGTACTATCAGTATATAGATATATGCCTGTGTGCTATCAGTATATAGATATATGCCTGTGTACTATCAGTATATAGATGTATGTCTGTGTGCTATCAGTATATAGATATATGCCTGTGTACTATCAGTATATAGATGTATGCCTGTGTACTATCAGTATATAGATATATGCCTGTGTGCTATCAGTATATAGATGTATGCCTGTGTGCTATCAGTATATAGATATATGCCTGTGTGCTATCAGTATATAGATATATGCCTGTGTACTATCAGTATATAGATGTATGCCTGTGTACTATCAGTGTATAGATATATGCCTGTGTACTATCAGTATATAGATGTATGCCTGTGTACTATCAGTGTATAGATATATGCCTGTGTACTATCAGTATATAGATATATGCCTGTGTACTATCAGTATATAGATATATGCCTGTGTACTATCAGTATATAGATATATGCCTGTGTACTATCAGTATATAGATATATGCCTGTGTACTATCAGTATATAGATATATGCCTGTGTGCTATCAGTATATAGATATATGCCTGTGTGCTATCAGTATATAGATATATGCCTGTGTGCTATCAGTATATAGATATATGCCTGTGTGCTATCAGTATATAGATGTATGCCTGTGTGCTATCAGTATATAGATATGTGCCTGTGTACTATCAGTATATAGATGTATGCCTGTGTGCTATCAGTATATAGATATATGCCTGTGTACTATCAGTATATAGATGTATGCCTGTGTGCTATCAGTATATAGATATATGCCTGTGTACTATCAGTATATAGATGTATGCCTGTGTACTATCAGTATATAGATGTATGCCTGTGTGCTATCAGTATATAGATGTATGCCTGTGTGCTATCAGTATATAGATGTATGCCTGTGTGCTATCAGTATATAGATATATGCCTGTGTACTATCAGTATATAGATATATGCCTGTGTGCTATCAGTATATAGATGTATACCTGTGTACTATCAGTATATAGATATATGCCTGTGTATTATCAGTATATAGATATATGCCTGTGTGCTATCAGTATATAGATATATGCCTGTGTACTATCAGTATATAGATATATGCCTGTGTACTATCAGTATATAGATATGTGCCTGTGTACTATCAGTATATAGATATATGTCTGTGTGCTATCAGTATATAGATATATGCCTGTGTACTATCAGTATATAGATATATGTCTGTGTGCTATCAGTATATAGATATATGCCTGTGTATTATCAGTATATAGATGTATGCCTGTGTACTATCAGTGTATAGATATATGCCTGTGTACTATCAGTATAGATATATGCCTGTGTGCTATCAGTATATAGATGTATGCCTGTGTGCTATCAGTATATAGATGTATGCCTGTGTGCTATCAGTATATAGATATATGCCTGTGTACTATCAGTATATAGATATATGCCTGTGTGCTATCAGTATATAGATATGTGCCTGTGTGCTATCAGTATATAGATATATGCCTGTGTGCTATCAGTATATAGATATATGCCTGTGTGCTATCAGTATATAGATATGTGCCTGTGTACTATCAGTATATAGATATATGCCTGTGTACTATCAGTATATAGATATATGCCTGTGTACTATCAGTATATAGATATATGCCTGTGTACTATCAGTATATAGATATATGCCTGTGTACTATCAGTATATAGATATATGCCTGTGTATTATCAGTGTATAGATATATGCCTGTGTGCTATCAGTGTATAGATATATGCCTGTGTACTATCAGTGTATAGATAGATGCCTGTGTGCTATCAGTATATAGATGTATGCCTGTGTGCTATCAGTATATAGATATATGCCTGTGTGCTATCAGTATATAGATGTATGCCTGTGTGCTATCAGTATATAGATATATGCCTGTGTACTATCAGTATATAGATATATGCCTGTGTGCTATCAGTATATAGATGTATGCCTGTGTACTATCAGTGTATAGATATATGCCTGTGTGCTATCAGTATATAGATATATGCCTGTGTACTATCAGTATATAGATATATGTCTGTGTACTATCAGTATATAGATATATGCCTGTGTACTATCAGTATATAGATGTATGCCTGTGTACTATCAGTGTATAGATATATGCCTGTGTGCTATCAGTATATAGATATATGCCTGTGTACTATCAGTATATAGATATATGCCTGTGTGCTATCAGTATATAGATGTATGCCTGTGTACTATCAGTGTATAGATATATGCCTGTGTGCTATCAGTATATAGATATATGCCTGTGTACTATCAGTATATAGATATATGTCTGTGTACTATCAGTATATAGATATATGCCTGTGTACTATCAGTATATAGATGTATGCCTGTGTACTATCAGTGTATAGATATATGCCTGTGTGCTATCAGTATATAGATATATGCCTGTGTACTATCAGTATATAGATATATGCCTGTGTGCTATCAGTATATAGATATATGCCTGTGTACTATCTGTATATAGATATATGCCTGTGTACTATCAGTATATAGATATATGCCTGTGTACTATCAGTATATAGATATATGCCTGTGTATTATCAGTGTATAGATATATGCCTGTGTGCTATCAGTATATAGATATTTGCCTGTGTATTATCAGTATATAGATATATGCCTGTGTATTATCAGTGTATAGATATATGCCTGTGTGCTATCAGTATATAGATATATGCCTGTGTGCTATCAGTATATAGATATATGCCTGTGTACTATCAGTATATAGATATATGCCTGTGTGCTATCAGTATATAGATATATGCCTGTGTACTATCAGTATATAGATATATGCCTGTGTGCTATCAGTATATAGATATATGCCTGTGTATTATCAGTATATAGATATATGCCTGTGTGCTATCAGTATATAGATATGTGCCTGTGTACTATCAGTATATAGATGTATGCCTGTGTACTATCAGTATATAGATGTATGCCTGTGTACTATCAGTATATAGATATATGCCTGTGTGCTATCAGTATATAGATATATGCCTGTGTATTATCAGTGTATAGATATATGCCTGTGTACTATCAGTATATAGATGTATGCCTGTGTACTATCAGTATATAGATGTATGCCTGTGTACTATCAGTATATAGATATATGCCTGTGTATTATCAGTGTATAGATATATGCCTGTGTACTATCAGTATATAGATATATGCCTGTGTACTATCAGTATATAGATATATGCCTGTGTGCTATCAGTATATAGATATATGCCTGTGTGCTATCAGTATATAGATGTATGCCTGTGTGCTATCAGTATATAGATATATGCCTGTGTATTATCAGTGTATAGATATATGCCTGTGTACTATCAGTATATAGATATATGCCTGTGTACTATCAGTATATAGATATATGCCTGTGTACTATCAGTATATAGATATATGCCTGTGTGCTATCAGTATATAGATATATGCCTGTGTGCTATCAGTATATAGATATATGCCTGTGTACTATCAGTGTATAGATATATGCCTGTGTACTATCAGTATATAGATATATGCCTGTGTACTATCAGTATATAGATATATGCCTGTGTACTATCAGTATATAGATGTATGCCTGTGTACTATCAGTATATAGATGTATGCCTGTGTACTATCAGTATATAGATGTATGCCTGTGTACTATCAGTATATAGATGTATGCCTGTGTGCTATCAGTATATAGATATATGCCTGTGTATTATCAGTGTATAGATATATGCCTGTGTGCTATCAGTATATAGATATATGCCTGTGTACTATCAGTATATAGATATATGCCTGTGTGCTATCAGTATATAGATGTATGCCTGTGTACTATCAGTATATAGATATATGCCTGTGTACTATCAGTATATAGATATATGCCTGTGTACTATCAGTGTATAGATAGATGCCTGTGTGCTATCAGTATATAGATATATGCCTGTGTACTATCAGTATATAGATGTATGCCTGTGTGCTATCAGTATATAGATATATGCCTGTGTGCTATCAGTATATAGATATATGCCTGTGTACTATCAGTATATAGATGTATGCCTGTGTGCTATCAGTATATAGATATATGCCTGTGTGCTATCAGTATATAGATATATGCCTGTGTGCTATCAGTATATAGATGTATGCCAGTGTGCTATCAGTATATAGATATATGTCTGTGTGCTATCAGTATATAGATATATGCCTGTGTGCTATCAGTATATAGATATATGCCTGTGTGCTATCAGTATATAGATATATGCCTGTGTACTATCAGTATATAGATGTATGCCTGTGTGCTATCAGTATATAGATATATGCCTGTGTGCTATCAGTATATAGATATATGCCTGTGTGCTATCAGTATATAGATGTATGCCTGTGTACTATCAGTATATAGATATATGCCTGTGTACTATCAGTATATAGATGTATGCCTGTGTACTATCAGTATATAGATATATGCCTGTATATTACAGTTCAAAAATTCCTCGGTGGGATAAAAAAACAAACAAAGTTAAATTAAATTTAAAAAATAATCATTTATGTTAAATAAAAAAATAAAACATTGTTTGTAAAATAAGACACATTTTTACAATAAGACACATTTTTACAATAAGACACATTTTTACAATAAGACACATTTTTACAATAAGACACATTTTTACAATAAGACACATTTTTACAATAAGACACATTTTTACAATAAGACACATTTTTACAATAAGACACATTGGAGTCGCCACGACCGTAACAAGTACAACAAAATGTATAAATATTAATGACGATCGGTGTAAAAAAATAACATTAAACTGCAGCGGATCTGCTTTTTTTCTGCATTTGCACCAAAATAAAAATGTATATTAAATGAAGTGATGATTTGTACATAAAGTACGAGCCGTCCTGCGGGGCCACGTCTCAGCTACATCGTGCAAAAAAGAAAACAGTTCTGAGCGCCGGGATGCAAAGAGGGAAATATAAAAACATTGTCGAGTCCTTAAGGGGTTAAGGGCGGCCCCTAAACAGGCAGGTGTCCTGGAGGGAGACGAGGGGCCCCGCACGTTACTGTATGGGGGTGCGTCATCTCTACAGACATGTCCAGAAGTCACTGCCAAGATTTTCTGACCTCATTTCCATGTGGAAACCGGCAAAATCCCAAGATCACGCCATGTAGAACTGGAACGCTGGACCCTCTGAGCCCCCGCAATGTCCGGTCCTGATCTGCGGGGACAAGTATCTACAAGGCTATACATTATACACATGAATTTATTGGACAGTTTCTACGGCGTTACATCCAATGCCATTCAGGAAAACTGATGAGAACCCCGGCCAGGAGACCCCGACATGTGGAGGTCAGAGGCCGCTACCCTCGGCACGGTGCCCCCCTATCAATCATCTCCCCTTGTGGTGTCCTGCTGCCGTAGTCCGTTCCTGACGCCATATTCTGGTATTAGATCCTCCTGACTGTGCCCGTGACTTGGGTAATTGACCCTCCTTAGACTATTGTGCCGGACGCCCGGCTGATCAGTGCGGGTCTGTCTTGTCTAACCTCTGGTGATCAGCCGCGTCCAGGCAAACATTCCCCTGTAACGAGATCCATATCCACCTCAGTAACTCTGTCCGTCAGTTATATATACAGTATATATATAGCTGAGCTATTTGTCACATATGAGATCCAGTATTATCATAGATGATTTCCACGTGTGGGCATAGCTGAGGGTTATTAGCGTGACGACGAGCCAGGCCTGGTACACAGATGTGCGCTGTGACATTGTGGTCCTCGCACCTTCTCCTCATCAGTATTGGACAATGGTCGTCTCTTCCCACGTCATGTCTCCCCAGTCACTTCTCACCAGTGTGGACCTGGATAAATTGCTGAACTAACCTCCCCCACTGCTGAACTCATAATCCGGCTTTCACATCTTCAGCAAATCTAGTGTGACCTTCCATAGTGTGACTGCTCTTACAGTAAAGAATCTATAGCGTCCCTGTTCTCGCAGTACAGAGTGTGACTGATCTCACAGTGGAGCTCTATGTGCTCTTACAGTAAAGAATCCTTCTTAAAAGATTTTCCTGCAGCTCTGGGTTCACCAGATTATAATTGACTTTCTATAAAGTAGACATGTATACATCAGAAAATGTGACTAATTCCTGGGATAATCTACGAGCGGATGTGCAGGAATCAGGACACCCCCCAATCATCACTATAGTAAAGCAGAGGGCAGCGGGCGCAGCGTGGTAACAGGGTTATTTACTGCCGGACGTTACTCCAAGTGACACCACGATCTGATTTTGTTACTATTTTCTATCAATACTAAAGTGATTATTTCATAAGAAGCGGATTTATAGGAGACAGAAAATATCAAGCACTGCCCGAGGTCACAGAAGAAAAATGGAGCCCGACTGTACAGAAAAGAGTGGAAGAAACAGAATGATCCGTCAGCGGCAAATTTACTGATGAATGGACAATGTTATGGGGGAAATGCTAAATATTATAAATCTATTGATCACGTCCAGGGACAATACAAGAGCAAAGATGGAGGAATAAACGTAGGGACTGCCCATCTGAAGGAGCGCACTGGGGTGAACGTGCACGAGGCCTCATGAGACACCACAACGGCCAGACACGTCTAAGAACACATAAAAGCCGCACTGACGGACGAGGAGGTGCCACATTGTGTGCCAAGCGCTAAATCAGCCGCCCGCGGCGCCGGAGACAGACCTACAGCCCGGAGCAGCGGCCTCCCTCTAATCTACTGGCTGATGTAATGGTGTGCACACAACATGCTGCTGACATGACGCGCTCCTCCAGCCATATATCACCAAGGGTCAAGACTAGTGGGAAACCATCAGCCAGACATGAGAGGGGGCAAGAGCCTAAACCCAACTCACAATCCCACAGCCAGGCAACAGGGACCTGGAAACCTCTCAGGATATCCCTCCACCAGGTGAGGTGGCACCACGGGCAGCCTGCCCTATACGTCTTACCTAGCAAATATACTGTATGGTATCAAGAAGCAGCGGACAGATGGAAGACAGAGACTGCAGGATCAGACTACACAGGGACTGTAGTCTGTAACCATAGAGACCCAGTCATCTGCATAGGAGCTGTACACACAGCAGGAGGAGACTTTTCTTTACATTTTATGGGGAAAATCGCTCGTCACCAAACAGGAACCTTGTCGGCAACAAATCCCCTTTACACAGAAAGTTGAACTTCTGACAATCAACATTTTTTTGGGCCACATAAAAGATCCGATCAGCCAACAAATAGGCGTCAGCTGATCACTTCAAAACGCCCTTTATCTGGAAAATCGTAAGGCAATTAATCAGTAACCCCCTTTATGGCCGCATGATTTTGCAGTTAAAGGGCCGCGTTGTAGCCGCAATAACGCGCAGCCAATAACAGGCTGAACCCACCCGTCTCCTCTATGTGCCATGTGTGAACTTCAGGGATACAAATAAACGCTCCGAGGCAACAACAGCGCCAAAGTAAGACGTCCAGAGGAGCGGACGGGTATGAAGTAGGACAGAGAAGACCCTCAATGTCAAACCGGAAAGACCCCATACACCTCTATAGGTGCCCGAATACCGCTACTTACAGGATGTGCATGAGGCCAAACGCTGCACCCTCTCCTGTATCACACACCGTTACCCCGCACCCTCCCGTATCACACCGTTACCCCGCACCCTCCCGTATCACACCGTTACCCCGCACCCTCCCGTATCACACCGTTACCCCGCACCCCCTCCCGTATCACACCGTTACCACGCACCCCCTCCCGTATCACACCGTTACCACGCACCCCCTCCCGTATCACACCGTTACCACGCACCCCCTCCCGTATCACACCGTTACCCCGCACACCCCTTCCTGTATCACACCGTTACCCCGCGCCCCCTCCTGTATCACACCGTTACCCCGCGCCCTCTCCTGTATCCCACCGTTACACTGCGCCCCCTCCTGTATCACACCGTTACCCCGCGCCCCCTCCTGTATCACACCGTTACCCCGCGCCCTCTCCTGTATCACACCGTTACCCCGCGCCCTCTCCTGTATCACACCGTTACCCCGCGCCCCCTCCTGTATCACACCGTTACCCCGCACACCCCTTCCTGTATCACACCGTTACCCCGCGCCCCCTCCTGTATCACACCGTTACCCCGCGCCCTCTCCTGTATCCCACCGTTACACTGCGCCCCCTCCTGTATCACACCGTTACCCCGCACCCCCTCCTGTATCACACCGTTACCCCGCACCCCCTCCTGTATCACACCGTTACCCCGCACCCCCTCCTGTATCACACCGTTACCCCGCACCCCCTCCTGTATCACACCGTTACCCCGCACCCCCTCCTGTATCACACCGTTACCCCGCACCCCCTCCTGTATCACACCGTTACCCCGCACCCCCTCCTGTATCACACCGTTACCCCGCACCCCCTCCTGTATCACACCGTTACCCCGCACCCCCTCTTGTATCACACCGTTACCCCGCACCCCCTCTTGTATCACACCGTTACCCCGCACCCCCTCTTGTATCACACCGTTACCCCGCACCCCCTCTTGTATCACACCGTTACCCCGCACCCCCTCTTGTATCACACCGTTACCCCGCACCCCCTCTTGTATCACACCGTTACCCCCGCACCCCCTCTTGTATCACACCGTTACCCCGCACCCCCTCTTGTATCACACCGTTACCCCGCACCCCCTCTTGTATCACACCGTTACCCCGCACCCCCTCTTGTATCACACCGTTACCCCGCACCCCCTCTTGTATCACACCGTTACCCCGCACCCCCTCTTGTATCACACCGTTACCCCGCACCCCCTCTTGTATCACACCGTTACCCCGCACCCCCTCTTGTATCACACCGTTACCCCGCACCCCCTCTTGTATCACACCGTTACCCCGCACCCCCTCTTGTATCACACCGTTACCCCGCACCCCCTCTTGTATCACACCGTTACCCCGCACCCCCTCTTGTATCACACCGTTACCCCGCACCCCCTCTTGTATCACACCGTTACCCCGCACCCCCTCTTGTATCACACCGTTACCCCGCACCCCCTCTTGTATCACACCGTTACCCCGCACCCCCTCTTGTATCACACCGTTACCCCGCACCCCCTCTTGTATCACACCGTTACCCCGCACCCCCTCCTGTATCACACCGTTACCCCGCACCCCCTCCTGTATCACACCGTTACCCCGCACCCCCTCCTGTATCACACCGTTACCCCGCACCCCCTCCTGTATCACACCGTTACCCCGCACCCTCTCCTGTATCACACCGTTACCCCGCACCCTCTCCTGTATCACACCGTTACCCCGCACCCTCTCCTGTATCACACCGTTACCCCGCACCCTCTCCTGTATCACACCGTTACCCCGCACCCTCTCCTGTATCACACCGTTACCCCGCACCCTCTCCTGTATCACACCGTTACCCCGCACCCTCTCCTGTATCACACCGTTACCCCGCACCCTCTCCTGTATCACACCGTTACCCCGCACCCTCTCCTGTATCACACCGTTACCCCGCACCCTCTCCTGTATCACACCGTTACCCCGCACCCTCTCCTGTATCACACCGTTACCCCGCACCCTCTCCTGTATCACACCGTTACCCCGCACCCTCTCCTGTATCACACCGTTACCCCGCACCCTCTCCTGTATCACACCGTTACCCCGCACCCCCTCCTGTATCACACCGTTACCCCGCACCCCCTCCTGTATCACACCGTTACCCCGCACCCCCTCCTGTATCACACCGTTACCCCGCACCCTCTCCTGTATCACACCGTTACCCCGCACCCTCTCCTGTATCACACCGTTACCCCGCACCCTCTCCTGTATCACACCGTTACCCCGCACCCTCTCCTGTATCACACCGTTACCCCGCACCCTCTCCTGTATCACACCGTTACCCCGCACCCTCTCCTGTATCACACCGTTACCCCGCACCCTCTCCTGTATCACACCGTTACCCCGCACCCTCTCCTGTATCACACCGTTACCCCGCACCCTCTCCTGTATCACACCGTTACCCCGCACCCTCTCCTGTATCACACCGTTACCCCGCACCCTCTCCTGTATCACACCGTTACCCCGCACCCCCTCCTGTATCATACCATTACCCCGCACCCCCTCCTGTATCACACCATTACCCCGCACCCTCTCCTGTATCACACCATTACCCCGCACACCCCTTCCTGTATCACACCATTACCCCGCGCCCCCTCCTGTATCACACCGTTACCCCGCACCCTCTCCTGTATCACACCGTTACCCCGCACCCTCTCCTGTATCCCACTATTACCCCGCACCCTCTCCTGTATCCCACCGTTACCCCGCACCCCCTCCTGTATCACACCGTTACCCCGCACCCTCTCCTGTATCACACCGTTACCCCGCACCCCCTCCTGTATCACACCATTACCCCACACCCCCTCCTGTATCACACCATTACCCCGCACCCCCTCCTGTATCACACCATTACCCCGCACCCCCTCTTGTATCACACCATTACCCCGCACCCTCTCCTGTATCACACCATTACCCCGCACCCCCTCCTGTATCACACCATTACCCCGCACCCCCTCCTGTATCACACCATTACCCCGCACCCCCTCCTGTATCACACCATTACCCCGCACCCCCTCTTGTATCACACCGTTACCCCGCACCCCCTCCTGTATCACACCATTACCCCACACCCCCTCCTGTATCACACCATTACCCCGCACCCCCTCCTGTATCACACCATTACCCCGCACCCCCTCTTGTATCACACCATTACCCCGCACCCTCTCCTGTATCACACCATTACCCCACACCCCCTCCTGTATCACACCATTACCCCGCACCCCCTCCTGTATCACACCATTACCCCGCACCCCCTCCTGTATCACACCATTACCCCGCACCCCCTCTTGTATCACACCGTTACCCCGCACCCCCTCCTGTATCACACCATTACCCCGCACCCCCTCTTGTATCCCACTATTACCCCGCACCCTCTCCTGTATCTCTTTGCACACTTTCCATCACTTTTGCTCCCTCTTACAGGCATCTTCAGAAGAACATTTCCTTGTGGTATCACTTACCTTCCAGTATTTTCCTTGCTCGTCTCTTCCCAATGTTCTTCTTCCTGTTCCTCCTCTTCACTCTGGTGTTGGTGTCTCACTGCCGGAGACTCCTCTAGTTCTCTTCCCCCACTGTCTCTCTAGTTCTGACTCTCTCACTGTCTCTCTAGTTCTGACTCTCTCACTATCTCTCTTGTTCTGACTCTCTAGTTCTTCCCCCACTGTCTCTAGTTCTGACTCTCTCACTGTCTCTCTAGTTCTGACTCTCTGTCTCTAATTCTGACTCCCTCACTGTCTCTAGTTCTGACTCTCTCACTGTCTCTAGTTCTGACTCTCTCACTGTCTCTCTAGTTCTCACTGTCTCTCTAGTTCTGACTGTCTCGTTCTGACTCTCACTGTCTCGCTAGTTCTGACTCTCTTACTGTCTCTCTAGTTCTGACTCTCTCACTGCCTCTAGTTCTGACTCTCTCACTGTCTCTAGTTCTCACTGTCTCTCTAGTTATGACTGTCTCACTGTCTCTCTAGTTCTGACTGTCTCACTGTCTCTCTAGTTCTGACTGTCTCACTGTCTCTCCAGTCCTGACTGTCTCACTGTCTCTCCAGTCCTGACTGTCTCACTGTCTCTCCAGTCCTGACTGTCTCACTGTCTCTCCAGTCCTGACTGTCTCACCAGTCCTGACTGTCTCAGTGTTCATACTTTTCTCCTCTGTGTCCCGCAGGATTTTAAGCAAACAAGGAATGAGGGAAGGGGGGCTGCGAGTGCCACATACACACGTACACACCTAACCAAACACGCACATGTATGTGAACACGCTCCTACACCAGACACATGTGCAGCTCCTCTCAGTCACAATACTGGTCATTACTTTATACATACACATATAATGAAGTGAAAAATGCCTCTTATGTAATCATCCCTGTGGCGGAGCCTGGGGAGGTGGGATACAAGTCTCTACAACCCACCCAGCTGCACAATCCTCCCAATACTTCCATGTCCAGCATTATAGAAACCGCAACACAGCACTTATATCACTAAAGAAGCGTTATAAGAGGAGCGGCTGATATCAGTCACATATATGATGTAATGTCTCTGGAGGATATAATAGTACTGGAGCGTTATAAGAGGAGCGGCTGATATCAGTCACATATGATGTAATGTCTCTGGAGGATATAATAGTGCTGGAGTGATATAAGAGGAGCGGCTGATATCAGTCACATATGATGTAATGTCTCTGGAGGATATAATAGTACTGGAGTGATATAAGAGGAGCGGCTGATATCAGTCACATATGATGTAATGTCTCTGGAGGATATAATAGTGCTGGAGTGATATAAGAGGAGCGGCTGATATCAGTCACATATATGATGTAATGTCTCTGGAGGATATAATAGTGCTGGAGTGTTATAAGAGGAGCGGCTGATATCAGTCACATATGATGTAATGTCTCTGGAGGATATAATAGTGCTGGAGTGATATAAGAGGAGCGGCTGATATCAGTCACATATGATGTAATGTCTCTGGAGGATATAATAGTACTGGAGTGATATAAGAGGAGCGGCTGATATCAGTCACATATATGATGTAATGTCTCTGGAGGATATAATAGTGCTGGAGTGTTATAAGAGGAGCGGCTGATATCAGTCACATATGATGTAATGTCTCTGGAGGATATAATAGTACTGGAGTGATATAAGAGGAGCGGCTGATATCAGTCACACATATGATGTAATGTCTGGAGGATATAATAGTACTGGAGTGATATAAGAGGAGCGGCTGATATCAGTCACACATATGATGTAATGTCTCTGGAGGATATAATAGTGCTGGAGTGATATAAGAGGAGCGGCTGATATCAGTCACATATATGATGTAATGTCTCTGGAGGATATAATAGTGCTGGAGTGTTATAAGAGGAGCGGCTGATATCAGTCACATATGATGTAATGTCTCTGGAGGATATAATAGTGCTGGAGTGATATAAGAGGAGCGGCTGATATCAGTCACATATGATGTAATGTCTCTGGAGGATATAATAGTACTGGAGTGATATAAGAGGAGCGGCTGATATCAGTCACATATGATGTAATGTCTCTGGAGGATATAATAGTACTGGAGTGTTATAAGAGGAGCGGCTGATATCAGTCACATATGATGTAATGTCTCTGGAGGATATAATAGTACTGGAGTGATATTAGAGGAGCGGCTAATATCAGTCACATATGATGTAATGTCTCTGGAGGATATAATAGTGCTGGAGTGTTATAAGAGGAGCAGCTGATATCAGTCACACATATGATGTAATGTCTCTGGAGGATATAATAGTGCTGGAGTGTTATAAGAGGAGCGGCTGATATCAGTCACATATGATGTAATGTCTGGAGGATATACTAGTACTGGAGTGATATAAGAGGAGCGGCTGATATCCGTCACACATATGATGTAATGTCTCTGGAGGATATAATAGTGCTGGAGTGTTATAAGAGGAGCGGCTGATATCAGTCACATATGATGTAATGTCTGGAGGATATACTAGTACTGGAGTGATATAAGAGGAGCGGCTGATATCAGTCACACATATGATGTAATGTCTCTGGAGGATATAATAGTGCTGGAGTGTTATAAGAGGAGCGGCTGATATCAGTCACACATATGATGTAATGTCTCTGGAGGATATAATAGTACTGGAGTGATATAAGAGGAGCGGCTGATATCAGTCACACATATGATGTAATGTCTCTGGAGGATATAATAGTACTGGAGTGATATAAGAGGAGCGGCTGATATCAGTCACACATATGATGTAATGTCTCTGGAGGATATAATAGTACTGGAGTGATATAAGAGGAGCGGCTGATATCAGTCACATATAATGTAATGTCTGGAGGATATAATAGTACTGGAGTGATATAAGAGGAGCGGCTGATATCAGTCACACATATGATGTAATGTCTCTGGAGGATATAATAGTGCTGGAGTGATATAAGAGGAGCAGCTGATATCAGTCACACATATGATGTAATGTCTCTGGAGGATATAATAGTACTGGAGTGATATAAGAGGAGCGGCTGATATCAGTCACACATATGATGTAATGTCTCTGGAGGATATAATAGTGCTGGAGTGTTATAAGAGGAGCGGCTGATATCAGTCACATATGATGTAATGTCTCTGGAGGATATAATAGTACTGGAGTGTTATAAGAGGACCGGCTGATATCAGTCACATATATGATGTAATGTCTGGAGGATATAATAGTACTGGAGTGTTATAAGAGGAGCGGCTGATATCAGTCACACATGATGTAATGTCTCTGGGGGATATAATAGTACTGGAGTGATATAAGAGGAGCGGCTGATATCAGTCACACATATGATGTCATGTCTCTGGAGGATATAATAGTGCTGGAGTGATAAAAGAGGAGCGGCTGATATCAGTCACACATATGATGTAATGTCTCTGGAGGATATAATAGTACTGGAGTGATATAAGAGGAGCGGCTGATATCAGTCACACATATGATGTAATGTCTCTGGAGGATATAATAGTACTGGAGTGATATAAGAGGAGAGGCTGATATCAGTCACACATATGATGTAATGTCTCTGGAGGATATAATAGTACTGGAGTGATATAAGAGGAGCGGCTGATATCAGTCACACATATGATGTAATGTCTCTGGAGGATATAATAGTGCTGGAGTGATATAAGAGGAGCGGCTGATATCAGTCACATATGATGTAATGTCTCTGGAGGATATAATAGTGCTGGAGTGATATAAGAGGAGCGGCTGATATCAGTCACACATATGATGTAATGTCTCTGGAGGATATAATAGTACTGGAGTGTTATAAGAGGAGCGGCTGATATCAGTCACACATATGATGTAATGTCTCTGGAGGATATAATAGTGCTGGAGTGTTATAAGAGGAGCGGCTGATATCAGTCACATATGATGTAATGTCTCTGGAGGATATAATAGTACTGGAGTGATATAAGAGGAGCGGCTGATATCAGTCACACATATGATGTAACTTCTCTGGAGGATATAATAGTGCTGGAGTGATATAAGAGGAGCGGCTGATATCAGTCACACATATGATGTAATGTCTCTGGAGGATATAATAGTGCTGGAGTGATATAAGAGGAGCGGCTGATATCAGTCACATATGATGTAATGTCTCTGGAGGATATAATAGTGCTGGAGTGATATAAGAGGAGCGGCTGATATCAGTCACACATATGATGTAATGTCTCTGGAGGATATAATAGTACTGGAGTGTTATAAGAGGAGCGGCTGATATCAGTCACACATATGATGTAATGTCTCTGGAGGATATAATAGTGCTGGAGTGGTATAAGAGGCGCGGCTGATATCAGTCACATATGATGTAATGTCTCTGGAGGATATAATAGTGCTGGAGTGTTATAAGAGGAGCGGCTGATATCAGTCACACATATGATGTAATGTCTCTGGAGGATATAATAGTGCTGGAGTGTTATAAGAGGAGCGGCTGATATCAGTCACACATATGTAATGTCTCTGGAGGATATAATAGTACTGGAGTGTTATAAGAGGAGCGGCTGATATCAGTCACACATATGATGTAATGTCTCTGGAGGATATAATAGTACTGGAGTGATATAAGACGAGCGGCTGATATCAGTCACACATGATGTAATGTCTCTGGAGTATATAATAGTGCTGGAGTGATATAAGAGGAGCGGCTGATATCAGTCACATATATGATGTAATGTCTCTGGAGGATATAATAGTACTGGAGTGATATAAGAGGAGCGGCTGATATCAGTCACACATGATGTAATGTCTCTGGAGTATATAATAGTGCTGGAGTGATATAAGAGGAGCGGCTAATATCAGTCACATATGATGTAATGTCTCTGGAGTATATAATAGTACTGGAGTGATATAAGAGGAGCGGCTGATATCAGTCACACATGATGTAATGTCTCTGCAGTATATAATAGTGCTGGAATGATATAAGAGGAGCGGCTGATATCAGTCACACATATGATGTAATGTCTCTGGAGGATATAATAGTACTGGAGTGATATAAGAGGAGCGGCTGATATCAGTCACATATGATGTAATGTCTCTGGAGGATATAATAGTACTGGAGTGATATAAGAGGAGCGGCTGATATCAGTCACATATGATGTAATGACTCTGGAGGATATAATAGTGCTGGAGTGATATAAGAGGAGCGGCTGATATCAGTCACACATATGATGTAATGTCTCTGGAGGGTATAATAGTACTGGAGTGATATAAGAGGAGCGGTTGATATCAGTCACATATATGATGTAATGTCTCTGGAGGGTATAATAGTGCTGGAGTGATATAAGAGGAGCGGCTGATATCAGTCACACATATGATGTAATGTCTCTGGAGGATATAATAGTACTGGAGTGATCTAAGAGGAGCGGCTGATATCAGTCACATATGATGTAATGTCTCTGGAGGATATAATAGTACTGGAGTGATATAAGAGGAGCGGCTGATATCAGTCACACATATGATGTAATGTCTCTGGAGGATATAATAGTACTGGAGTGTTATAAGAGGAGCGGCTGATATCAGTCACACATATGATGTAATGTCTCTGGAGGATATAATAGTGCTGGAGTGGTATAAGAGGCGCGGCTGATATCAGTCACATATATGATGTAATGTCTCTGGAGGATATAATAGTACTGGAGCGTTATAAGAGGAGCGGCTGATATCAGTCACACATATGATGTAATGTCTCTGGAGGATATAATAGTACTGGAGTGATATAAGAGGAGCGGCTGATATCAGTCACATATGATGTAATGTCTCTGGAGGATATAATAGTACTGAAGTGTTATAAGAGGAGCGGCTGATATCAGTCACATATGATGTAATGTCTCTGGAGGATATAATAGTGCTGGAGTGTTATAAGAGGAGCGGCTGATATCAGTCACACATATGATGTAATGTCTCTGGAGGATATAATAGTGCTGGAGTGTTATAAGAGGAGCGGCTGATATCAGTCACACATATGTAATGTCTCTGGAGGATATAATAGTACTGGAGTGATATAAGACGAGCGGCTGATATCAGTCACACATGATGTAATGTCTCTGGAGTATATAATAGTGCTGGAGTGATATAAGAGGAGCGGCTGATATCAGTCACATATATGATGTAATGTCTCTGGAGGATATAATAGTACTGGAGTGATATAAGAGGAGCGGCTGATATCAGTCACACATGATGTAATGTCTCTGGAGTATATAATAGTGCTGGAGTGATATAAGAGGAGCGGCTAATATCAGTCACATATGATGTAATGTCGCTGGAGGATATAATAGTGCTGGAGTGATATAAGAGGAGCGGCTGATATCAGTCACATATGATGTAATGTCTCTGGAGGATATAATAGTACTGGAGTGATATAAGAGGAGCGGCTGATATCAGTCACATATCCTCCAGAGACATTACATCATATGTGACTGATATCAGCCGCTCCTCTTATATCACTCCAGTACTATTATATCCTCCAGAGACATTACATCATATGTGACTGATATCAGCCGCTCCTCTTATATCACTCCAGCACTATTATATCCTCCAGAGACATTACATCATATAATAGTACTGGAGTGTTATAAGAGGAGCGGCTGATATCAGTCACACATATGATGTAATGTCTCTGGAGGATATAATAGTACTGGAGTGATATAAGAGGAGCGGCTGATATCAGTCACACATATGATGTAATGTCTCTGGAGGATATAATAGTGCTGGAGTGTTATAAGAGGAGCGGCTGATATCAGTCACACATATGATGTAATGTCTCTGGAGGATATAATAGTGCTGGAGTGATATAAGAGGAGCGGCTAATATCAGTCACATATGATGTAATGTCTCTGGAGTATATAATAGTGCTGGAGTGATATAAGAGGAGCGGCTGATATCAGTCACATATGATGTAATGTCTCTAGAGGATATAATAGTACTGGAGTGATATAAGAGGAGCGTCTGATATCAGTCACACATATGATGTAATGTCTCTGGAGGATATAATAGTGCTGGAGTGTTATAAGAGGAGCGGCTGATATCAGTCACATATGATGTAATGTCTCTGGAGGATATAATAGTACTGGAGTGATATAAGAGGAGCGCCTGATATCAGTCAAACATATGATGTAATGTCTCTGGAGGATATAATAGTACTGGAGTGATATAAGAGGAGCGGCTGATATCAGTCACATATGATGTAATGACTCTGGAGGATATAATAGTGCTGGAATGATATAAGAGGAGCGGCTGATATCAGTCACACATATGATGTAATGTCTCTGGAGGATATAATAGTACTGGAGTGATATAAGAGGAGCGGCTGATATCAGTCACATATGATGTAATGACTCTGGAGGATATAATAGTGCTGGAGTGATATAAGAGGAGCGGCTGATATCAGTCACACATATGATGTAATGTCTCTGGAGGGTATAATAGTACTGGAGTGATATAAGAGGAGCGGTTGATATCAGTCACATATATGATGTAATGTCTCTGGAGGGTATAATAGTGCTGGAGTGATATAAGAGGAGCGGCTGATATCAGTCACACATATGATGTAATGTCTCTGGAGGATATAATAGTACTGGAGTGATATAAGAGGAGCGGCTGATATCAGTCACATATGATGTAATGTCTCTGGAGGATATAATAGTGCTGGAGTGATATAAGAGGAGCGGCTGATATCAGTCACATATATGATGTAATGTCTCTGGAGGATATAATAGTACTGGAGTGTTATAAGAGGAGCGGCTGATATCAGTCACATATGATGTAATGTCTCTGGAGGATATAATAGTGCTGGAGTAAATATAAGAGGAGCGGCTGATATCAGTCACATATGATGTAATGTCTCTGGAGGATATAATAGTACTGGAGTGTTATAAGAGGAGCGGCTGATATCAGTCACACATATGATGTAATGTCTCTGGAGGATATAATAGTGCTGGAGTGATATAAGAGGAGCGGCTGATATCAGTCACACATATGATGTAATGTCTCTGGAGGATATAATAGTACTGGAGTGATATAAGAGGAGCGGCTGATATCAGTCACACATATGATGTAATGTCTCTGGAGGATATAATAGTACTGGAGTGTTATAAGAGGAGCGGCTGATATCAGTCACACATGATGTAATGTCTCTGGGGGATATAATAGTACTGGAGTGATATAAGAGGAGCGGCTGATATCAGTCACATATATGATGTAATGTCTCTGGAGGATATAATAGTGCTGGAGTGTTATAAGGGGAGCGGCTGATATCAGTCACACATATGATGTAATGTCTCTGGAGGATATAATAGTGCTGGAGTGTTATAAGAGGAGCGGCTGATATCAGTCACATATGATGTAATGTCTCTGGAGGATATAATAGTACTGGAGTGATATAAGAGGAGCGGCTGATATCAGTCACACATATGATGTAACGTCTCTGGAGGATATAATAGTGCTGGAGTGATATAAGAGGAGCGGCTGATATCAGTCACACATATGATGTCATGTCTCTGGAGGATATAATAGTGCTGGAGTGATATAAGAGGAGCGGCTGATATCAGTCACACATATGATGTAATGTCTCTGGAGGATATAATAGTACTGGAGTGATATAAGAGGAGCGGCTGATATCAGTCACACATGATGTAATGTCTCTGGGGGATATAATAGTACTGGAGTGATATAAGAGGAGCGGCTGATATCAGTCACATATATGATGTAATGTCTCTGGAGGATATAATAGTGCTGGAGTGTTATAAGGGGAGCGGCTGATATCAGTCACACATATGATGTAATGTCTCTGGAGGATATAATAGTGCTGGAGTGTTATAAGAGGAGCGGCTGATATCAGTCACATATGATGTAATGTCTCTGGAGGATATAATAGTACTGGAGTGATATAAGAGGAGCGGCTGATATCAGTCACACATATGATGTAACGTCTCTGGAGGATATAATAGTGCTGGAGTGATATAAGAGGAGCGACTGATATCAGTCACACATATGATGTAATGTCTCTGGAGGATATAATAGTACTGGAGTGATATAAGAGGAGCGGCTGATATCAGTCACACATATGATGTAATGTCTCTGGAGGATATAATAGTACTGGAGTGTTATAAGAGGAGCGGCTGATATCAGTCACACATGATGTAATGTCTCTGGGGGATATAATAGTACTGGAGTGATATAAGAGGAGCGGCTGATATCAGTCACATATATGATGTAATGTCTCTGGAGGATATAATAGTGCTGGAGTGTTATAAGGGGAGCGGCTGATATCAGTCACACATATGATGTAATGTCTCTGGAGGATATAATAGTGCTGGAGTGTTATAAGAGGAGCGGCTGATATCAGTCACATATGATGTAATGTCTCTGGAGGATATAATAGTGCTGGAGTGTTATAAGAGGAGCGGCTGATATCAGTCACACATATGATGTAATGTCTCTGGAGGATATAATAGTACTGGAGTGATATAAGAGGAGCGGCTGATATCAGTCACACATATGATGTAATGTCTCTGGAGGATATAATAGTACTGGAGTGATATAAGAGGAGCGGCTGATATCAGTCACACATATGATGTAATGTCTCTGGAGGATATAATAGTACTGGAGTGTTATAAGAGGAGCGGCTGATATCAGTCACACATATGATGTAATGTCTCTGGAGGATATAATAGTGCTGGAGTGATATAAGAGGAGCGGCTGATATCAGTCACCTATGATGTAATGTCTCTGGAGGATATAATAGTGCTGGAGTGATATAAGAGGAGCGGCTGATATCAGTCACATATGATGTAATGTCTCTGGAGGATAGAATAGTGCTGGAGTGATATAAGAGGAGCGGCTGATATCAGTCACACATGATGTAATGTCTCTGCAGTATATAATAGTGCTGGAATGATATAAGAGGAGCGGTTAATATCAGTCACACATATGATGTAATGTCTCTGGTGGATATAATAGTACTGGAGTGTTATAAGAGGAGCGGCTGATATCAGTCACACATATGATGTAATGTCTCTGGAGGATATAATAGTACTGGAGTGTTATAAGAGGAGCGGCTGATATCAGTCACACATATGATGTAATGTCTCTGGAGGATATAATAGTACTGGAGTGATATAAGAGGAGCGGCTGATATCAGTCACATATGATGTAATGTCTCTGGAGGATATAATAGTACTGGAGCGTTATAAGAGGAGCGGCTGATATCAGTCACATATGATGTAATGTCACTGGAGGATATAATAGTGCTGGAGTGTTATAAGAGGAGCGGCTGATATCAGTCACACATATGATGTAATGTCTCTGGAGGATATAATAGTACTGGAGTGATATAAGAGGAGCGGCTGATATCAGTCACATATGATGTAATGTCTCTGGAGGATATAATAGTACTGAAGTGTTATAAGAGGAGCGGCTGATATCAGTCACATATGATGTAATGTCTCTGGAGGATATAATAGTGCTGGAGTGATATAAGAGGAGCGGCTGATATCAGTCACACATGATGTAATGTCGCTGGAGGATATAATAGTGCTGGAGTGATATAAGAGGAGCGGCTGATATCAGTCACATATGATGTAATGTCTCTGGAGGATATAATAGTACTGGAGTGATATAAGAGGAGCGGCTGATATCAGTCACACATATGATGTAATGTCTCTGGAGGATATAATAGTGCTGGAGTGTTATAAGAGAAGCGGCTGATATCAGTCACATATGATGTAATGTCTCTGGAGGATATAATAGTACTGGAGTGATATAAGAGGAGCGGCTGATATCAGTCACATATGATGTAATGTCTCTGGAGGATATAATAGTACTGGAGTGATATAAGAGGAGCGGCTGATATCAGTCACATATGATGTAATGTCTCTGGAGGATATAATAGTGCTGGAGTGATATAAGAGGAGCGGCTGATATCAGTCACACATATGATGTAATGTCTCTGGAGGATATAATAGTACTGGAGTGATATAAGAGGAGCGGTTGATATCAGTCACATATATGATGTAATGTCTCTGGAGGGTATAATAGTGCTGGAGTGATAGAGGAGCGGCTGATATCAGTCACACATATGATGTAATGTCTCTGGAGGATATAATAGTGCTGGAGTGTTATAAGAGGAGCGGCTGATATCAGTCACATGTGATGTAATGTCTCTGGAGGATATAATAGTACTGGAGTGATATAAAAGGAGCGGCTGATATCAGTCACATATGATGTAATGTCTCTGGAGGATATAATAGTGCTGGAGTGATATAAGAGGAGCGGCTGATATCAGTCACACATGATGTAATGTCTCTGGAGGATATAATAGTACTGGAGTGATATAAGAGGAGCGGTTGATATCAGTCACATATATGATGTAATGTCTCTGGAGGGTATAATAGTGCTGGAGTGATATAAGAGGAGCGGCTGATATCAGTCACACATATGATGTAATGTCTCTGGAGGATATAATAGTGCTGGAGTGTTATAAGAGGAGCGGCTAATATCAGTCACATATGATGTAATGTCTCTGGAGTATATAATAGTGCTGGAGTGATATAAGAGGAGCGGCTGATATCAGTCACATATGATGTAATGTCTCTGAAGTATATAATAGTGCTGGAGTGATATAAGAGGAGCGGCTGATATCAGTCACATATGATGTAATGTCTCTGGAGGATATAATAGTACTGGAGTGATATAAGAGGAGCGGCTGATATCAGTCACATATGATGTAATGTCTCTGGAGGATATAATAGTGCTGGAGTGATATAAGAGGAGCGGCTGATATCAGACACACATATGATGTAATGTCTCTGGAGGATATAATAGTACTGGAGTGATATAAGAGGAGCGGCTGATATCAGTCACACATATGATGTAATGTCTCTGGAGGATATAATAGTGCCGGAGTGTTATAAGAGGAGCGGCTGATATCAGTCACACATATGATGTAATGTCTCTGGAGGATATAATAGTGCTGGAGTGATATAAGAGGAGCGGCTGATATCAGTCACACATATGATGTAATGTCTCTGGAGGATATAATAGTACTGGAGTGATATAAGAGGAGCGGCTGATATCAGTCACATATGATGTAATGTCGCTGGAGGATATAATAGTGCTGGAGTGATATAAGAGGAGCGGCTGATATCAGTCACATATGATGTAATGTCGCTGGAGGATATAATAGTGCTGGAGTGATATAAGAGGAGCGGCTGATATCAGTCACATATGATGTAATGTCTCTGGAGGATATAATAGTACTGGAGTGATATAAGAGGAGCTGCTGATATCAGTCACACATATGATGTAATGTCTCTGGAGGGTATAATAGTGCTGGAGTGATATAAGAGGAGCGGCTGATATCAGTCACATATGATGTAATGTCTCTGGAGGATATAATAGTGCTGGAGTGATATAAGAGGAGCGGCTGATATCAGTCACACATATGATGTAATGTCTCTGGAGGATATAATAGTACTGGAGTGTTATAAGAGGAGCGGCTGATATCAGTCACACATATGATGTAATGTCTCTGGAGGATATAATAGTACTGGAGTGTTATAAGAGGAGCGGCTGATATCAGTCACATATGATGTAATGTCTCTGGAGGATATAATAGTGCTGGAGTGATATAAGAGGAGCGGCTGATATCAGTCACACATATGATGTAATGTCTCTGGAGGATATAATAGTACTGGAGTGATATAAGAGGAGCGGCTGCTATCAGTCACACATATAATGTAATGTCTCTGGAGGATATAATAGTGCTGGAGTGATATAAGAGGAGCGGCTGATATCAGTCACATATGATGTAATGTCTCTTGAGGATATAATAGTACTGGAGTGATATAAGAGGAGCGGCTGATATCAGTCACATATGATGTAATGTCTCTGGAGGATATAATAGTACTGGAGTGTTATAAGAGGAGCGGCTGATATCAGTCACACATATGATGTAATGTCTCTGGAGGATATAATAGTACTGGAGTGATATAAGAGGAGCGGCTGATATCAGTCACACATATGATGTAATGTCTCTGGAGGATATAATAGTACTGGAGTGATATAAGAGGAGAGGCTGATATCAGTCACATATATGATGTAATGTCTCTGGAGGATATAATAGTGCTGGAGTGATATAAGAGGAGCGGCTGATATCAGTCACACATATGATGTAATGTCTCTGGAGGATATAATAGTGCTGGAGTGTTATAAGAGGAGCGGCTAATATCAGTCACATATGATGTAATGTCTCTGGAGTATATAATAGTGCTGGAGTGATATAAGAGGAGCGGCTGATATCAGTCACATATGATGTAATGTCTCTGAAGTATATAATAGTGCTGGAGTGATATAAGAGGAGCGGCTGATATCAGTCACATATGATGTAATGTCTCTGGAGGATATAATAGTACTGGAGTGATATAAGAGGAGCGGCTGATATCAGTCACATATGATGTAATGTCTCTGGAGGATATAATAGTGCTGGAGTGATATAAGAGGAGCGGCTGATATCAGACACACATATGATGTAATGTCTCTGGAGGATATAATAGTACTGGAGTGATATAAGAGGAGCGGTTGATATCAGTCACATATATGATGTAATGTCTCTGGAGGGTATAATAGTGCTGGAGTGTTATAAGAGAAGCGGCTGATATCAGTCACACATATGATGTAATGTCTCTGGAGGATATAATAGTACTGGAGTGATATAAGAGGAGCGGCTGATATCAGTCACATATGATGTAATGTCTCTGGAGGATATAATAGTACTGGAGTGATATAAGAGGAGCGGTTGATATCAGTCACATATATGATGTAATGTCTCTGGAGGGTATAATAGTGCTGGAGTGTTATAAGAGAAGCGGCTGATATCAGTCACACATATGATGTAATGTCTCTGGAGGATATAATAGTACTGGAGTGATATAAGAGGAGCGGCTGATATCAGTCACATATGATGTAATGTCTCTGGAGGATATAATAGTACTGGAGTGATATAAGAGGAGGGGCTGATATCAGTCACACATATGATGTAATGTCTCTGGAGGATATAATAGTGCTGGAGTGTTATAAGAGGAGCGGCTGATATCAGTCACACATATGATGTAATGTCTCTGGAGGATATAATAGTGCTGGAGTGATATAAGAGGAGCGGCTGATATCAGTCACATATGATGTAATGTCTCTGGAGGATATAATAGTGCTGGAGTGATATAAGAGGAGCGGCTGATATCAGTCACATATGATGTAATGTCTCTGGAGGATATAATAGTACTGGAGTGATATAACAGGAGCGGCTGATATCAGTCACATATGATGTAATGTCTCTGGAGGATATAATAGTACTGGAGTGATATAAGAGGAGCGGCTGATATCAGTCACACATATGATGTAATGTCTCTGGAGGATATAATAGTGCTGGAGTGTTATAAGAGCAGCGGCTGATATCAGTCACATGTGATGTAATGTCTCTGGAGGATATAATAGTACTGGAGTGATATAAGAGGAGCGGCTGATATCAGTCACACATATGATGTAATGTCTCTGGAGGATATAATAGTACTGGAGTGTTATAAGAGGAGCGGCTGATATCAGTCACACATATGATGTAATGTCTCTGGAGGATATAATAGTACTGGAGTGATATAAGAGGAGCGGCTGATATCAGTCACACATATGATGTAATGTCTCTGGAGGATATAATAGTACTGGAGTGTTAAAAGAGGTGCGGCTGATATCAGTCACATATGATGTAATGTCTCTGGAGGATATAATAGTGCTGGAGTGTTATAAGAGGAGCAGCTGATATCAGTCACACATATGATGTAATGTCTCTGGAGGATATAATAGTACTGGAGTGATATAAGAGGAGCGGCTGATATCAGTCACACATATGATGTAATGTCTCTGGAGGATATAATAGTGCTGGAGTTATATAAGAGGAGCGGCTGATATCAGTCACATATGATGTAATGTCTCTGGAGGATATAATAGTGCTGGAGTGATATAAGAGGATCGGCTGATATCAGTCACACATATGATGTAATGTCTCTGGAGGATATAATAGTACTGGAGTGTTATAAGAGGAGCAGCTGATATCAGTCACACATATGATGTAATGTCTCTGGAGGATATAATAGTGCTGGAGTGATATAAGAGGAGCGGCTGATATCAGTCACACATATGATGTAATGTCTCTGGAGGATATAATAGTGCTGGAGTGATATAAGAGGTGCGGCTGATATCAGTCACATATATGATGTAATGTCTCTGGAGGATATAATAGTGCTGGAGTGATAGAAGAGGACCGGCTGATATCAGTCACATATATGATGTAATGTCTCTGGAGGATATAATAGTGCTGGAGTGATATAAGAGGAGCGGCTGATATCAGTCACACATATGATGTAATGTCTCTGGAGGATATAATAGTGCTGGAGTGTTATAAGAGGAGCGGCTGATATCAGTCACATATATGATGTAATGTCTCTGGAGGATATAATAGTACTGGAGTGATATAAGAGGAGCGGCTGATATCAGTCACACATATGATGTAATGTCTCTGGAGGATATAATAGTACTGGAGTGATATAAGAGGAGCGGCTGATATCAGTCACACATATGATGTAATGTCTCTGGAGGATATAATAGTACTGGAGTGATATAAGAGGAGCGGCTGATATCAGTCACATATGATGTAATGTCTCTGGAGGATATAATAGTACTGGAGTGATATAAGAGGAGCGGCTGATATCAGTCACATATGATGTAATGTCTCTGGAGGATATAATAGTACTGGAGTGATATAAGAGGAGCGGCTGATATCAGTCACACATATGATGTAATGTCTCTGGAGGATATAATAGTACTGGAGTGATATAAGAGGAGCGGCTGATATCAGTCACACATATGATGTAATGTCTCTGGAGGATATAATAGTACTGGAGTGATATAAGAGGAGCGGCTGATATCAGTCACATATGATGTAATGTCTCTGGAGGATATAATAGTACTGGAGTGATATAAGAGGAGCGGCTGATATCAGTCACATATGATGTAATGTCTCTGGAGGATATAATAGTGCTGGAGTGTTATAAGAGGAGCGGCTGATATCAGTCACACATATGATGTAATGTCTCTGGAGGATATAATAACACCCTCACCAACCTGACTATCACCACCCTCACCTACATTATCACCACCCTCACCAACATTATCAGCACCCTCAGCAACACTATACCCACCACCACCGCTACCTCACCACTATACTCTCCACCACCACTGCTACATCACCGCTCTACCCTCCACCACCACTGCTACCTCACCAATATACTCTCCACCACCACTGCTACCTCACCACTATACCCTCCACCACCACCACTGCTACCTCACCACTATACCCTCCACCACTACAACCTCCATCACCACTGCTACCTCACCACTATATCCTCCACCACCACTACCTCACCACTATACCCTCCACCACCACCACTGCTACCTCACCACTATATCCTCCACCACCACTGCTACCTCACCACTATACCCTCCACCACCACCACCTCACACCTATACCCTCCACCACCACCGCTACCTCACCACTATACTCTCCACCACCACTGCTACCTCACCGCTATATCCTCCACCACTGCTACCTCACCACTATACCCTCCACCACCACCGCTACCTCACCCCTATACCCTCCACCACCACCGCTACCTCACCACTATACTCTCCACCACCACTGCTACCTCACCACTATACCCTCTACCACCACTGCTACCTCACCACTATACTCTCCACCACCACTATACCCTCTACCACCACTGCTACCTCACCACTATACCCTCTACCACCACTGCTACCTCACCACTATACTCTCCACCACCACTGCTACCTCACCGCTATATCCTCCACCACTGCTACCTCACCACTATACCCTCCACCACCACCTCACCCCTATACCCTCCACCACCACCGCTACCTCACCACTATACTCTCCACCACCACTGCTACCTCACCACTATACCCTCCACCACCACTGCTACCTCACCACTAAACCCTCCACCACCACCACTGCTACCTCACCACTATATCCTCCACCACCACCGCTACCTCACCACTATACTCTCCACTGCCACCTCACCACTATACCCTCCACCACCACTGCTACCTCACCACTATATCCTCCACCACCACTGCTACCTCACCACTATACCCTCCACCACCACTGCTACCTCACCACTATACCCTCCACCACCACTATACCCTCCACCACCACTGCTACCTCACCACTAAACCCTCCACCACCACCACTGCTACCTCACCACTATATCCTCCACCACCACCGCTACCTCACCACTATACTCTCCACTACCACCTCACCACTATACCCTCCACCACCACTGCTACCTCACCACTATATCCTCCCCCACCACTGCTACCTCACCGCTATACCCTCCACCACCACTGCTACCTCACCACTATACCCTCCACCACCACCACCTCACCACTAAACCCTCCACCACCACCACTGCTACCTCACCGCTATACCCTCCACCACCACTGCTACCTCACCACTATACCCTCCACCACCACTGCTACCTCACCGCTATACCCTCCACCACCACCTCACCGCTATACCCTCCACCACCACTGCTACCTCACGACTATAACCTCCTCCACCACCACCGCTACCTCACCGCTATACCCTCCACCACCACACCGCTATACCCCCCACCACCACTGCTACCTCATCACTATACCCTCCACCACCACTGCTACCTCACCACTATACCCTCCACCACCACTGCTACCTCACCACTATACCCTCCACCACCACTGCTACCTCACCGCTATACCCTCCACCACCACCTCACCGCTATACCCTCCACCACCACTGCTACCTCACGACTATAACCTCCTCCACCACCACCGCTACCTCACCGCTATACCCTCCACCACCACTACCTCACCGCTATACCCCCCACCACCACTGCTACCTCATCACTATACCCTCCACCACCACTGCTACCTCATCACTATACCCTCCACCACCACTGCTACCTCACCACTATACCCTCCACCACCACTGCTACCTCACCACTATATCCTCCACCACCACTGCTACCTCACCACTATACCCTCCACCACCACTGCTACCTCACCACTATACCCTCCACCACCACTGCTACCTCACCACTATATCCTCCACCACCACTGCTACCTCACCGCTATACCCTCCACCACCACTGCTACCTCACCACTATACCCTCCACCACCACTGCTACCTCATCACTATACCCTCCACCACCACTGCTACCTCACCACTATACCCTCCACCACCACTGCTACCTCACCCCTATACCCTCCACCACCACTGCTACCTCACCGCTATACCCTCCACCACCACTGCTACCTCACCACTATACCCTCCACCACCACTGCTACCTCACCACTATACCCTCCACCACCACTGCTACCTCACCCCTATACCCTCCACCACCACTGCTACCTCACCCCTATACCCTCCACCACCACTGGTACCTCACCACTATACCCTCCACCACCACTGCTACCTCACCGCTATACCCTCCACCACCACTGCTACCTCACCACTATACCCTCCACCACCACTGCTACCTCACCACTATACCCTCCAACACCACTGCTACCTCACCACTATACCCTCCACCACCACTGCTACCTCACCACTATACCCTCCACCACCACTGCTACCTCACCCCTATACCCTCCACCACCACTGCTACCTCACCCCTATACCCTCCACCACCACTGCTACCTCACCACTATACCCTCCACCACCACTGCTACCTCACCACTATACCCTCCACCACCACTGCTACCTCACCACTATAACCTCCACCTCCACTGCTACCTCACCACTATACCCTCCACCACCACCACTGCTACCTCACCACTATACCCTCCACCACCACTGCTACCTCACCACTATATCCTCCACCACCACTGCTACCTCACCACTATACCCTCCACCACCACTACCTCACCACTATACCCTCCACCACCACTGCTACCTCACCGCTATACCCTCCACCACCACCACTACCTCATCACTATACCCTCCACCACCACCACTGCTACCTCATCACTATACCCTCCACCACCACTGCTACCTCACTGCTATACCCTCCACCACCACTACTACCTCACCACTATACCCTCCACCACCACTGCTACCTCACCGCTATACCCTCCACCACCACTGCTACCTCACCACTATACCCTCCACCACCACTGCTACCTCACCACTATACCCTCCACCACCACTGCTACCTCACCGCTATAACCTCCACCACCACTGCTACCTCACCACTATACCCTCCACCACCACTGGTACCTCACCACTATACCCTCCACCACCACTGCTACCTCACCGCTATACCCTCCACCACCACTGCTACCTCACCAATATACTCTCCACCACCACTGCTACCTCACCACTATACCCTCCACCACCACCTCACACCTATACCCTCCACCACCACCGCTACCTCATCACTATACCCTCCACCACCACTGCTACCTCACCAATATACCCTCCACCACCACCACTGCTACCTCACCACTATACCCCCCACCACCACTGCTACCTCACCACTATACCCTCCACCACCACTGCTATCTCACCACTATACCCTCCACCACCACCACTACCTCACCGCTATACCCTCCACCACCACTGCTACCTCACCGCTATACCCTCCACCACCACCACTACCTCACCACTATACCCTCCACCACCACCACTACCTCACCACTATACTCTCCACCACCACTGCTACCTCACACCTATACCCTCCACCACCACTGCTACCTCACCGCTATACCCTCCACCACCACTGCTACCTCACCACTATACCCTCCACCACCACTGCTACCTCACCACTATACCCTCCACCACCACTGCTACCTCACCCCTATACCCTTCACCACCACTGCTACCTCACCACTATACCCTCCACCACCACTGCTACCTCACCGCTATATCCTCCACCACTGCTACCTCACCACTATACCCTCCACCACCACCACCGCTACCTCACCACTATACCCTCCACCACCACTGCTACCTCACCGCTATATCCTCCACCACCACTGCTACCTCACCACTATACTCTCCACCACCACTGCTACCTCACCCCTATACCCTCCACCACCACTGCTACCTCACCACTATACCCTCCACCACCACCACCGCTACCTCACCCCTATACCCTCCACCACCACTGCTACCTCACCACTATATCCTCCCCCACCACTGCTACCTCACCACTATATCCTCCACCACCACCTCACCACTATATCCTCCACCACCACCACTGCACCCTCCACCACCACCACCACTGCTACCTCACCACTATACCCTCCACCACCACCACCTCACACCTATACCCTCCACCACCACCGCTACCTCACCACTATACCCTCCACCACCACCACTGCTACCTCACCACTATACCCTCCACCACCACTGCTATCTCACCACTATACCCTCCACCACCACTGCTACCTCACCACTATACCATCCTCCACCACTGCTACCTCACCGCTATACCATCCTCCACCACTGCTACCTCACCACTATACCATCCTCCACCACTGCTACCTCACCACTATACCATCCTCCACCACTGCTACCTCACCACTATACCCTGCACCACCACTGCTACCTCACCACTAAACCCTCCTCCTCTTTTGTACAGCCGCTCTTGGAGATAAGATAACAGTAAACGTCGGCGACATCGTTATTTGGCGGGCTCCTCTTCTCCGGCTGTGATTGGTTGGTTGAGGTGTCTGTCCTGCTGCTAGTGGGCGGGTCTTCACGCTATTGGTTATTATCGGCGCAGGGGCTGATGGGGAGGAGACTGCTTCTTCATGATCGCTTGTTCCCGCGACCCAGCCGCCGGCACTGAGGTGAGAGGAAGACGGGGCTGAGGTGAGAGGAGGAAGACGGGGCTGAGGTGAGAGGAGGAAGACGGGGCTGAGGTGAGAGGAGGAAGACGGGGCTGAGGTGAGAGGAGGAAGACGGGGCTGAGGTGAGAGGAGGACGGGGATGAGGTGAGAGGAGGACGGGGATGAGGTGAGAGGAGGACGGGGATGAGGTGAGAGGAGGACGGGGATGAGGTGAGAGGAGGGAGGGGCTGAGGTGAGAGGAGGACGGGGATGAGGTGAGAGGAGGGACGGATAAGTAGTGAGGATTGGTGTATTCTGAGGACTTCACACAATAATGTTCTGTATTTACGTCCTGTAATATGTGAGGAGTACATCAGGATATATGTAATATGTGAGGAGTACATCAGGGTATATGTAATATGTGAGGAGTACATCAGGATATATGTAATATGTGAGGAGTACATCAGGATATATGTAATATGTGAGGAGTACATCAGGATATATGTAATATGTGAGGAGGACATCAGGATATATGTAATATGTGAGGAGTACATCAGGGTATATGTAATATGTGAGGAGTACATCAGGATATATGTAATATGTGAGGAGTACATCAGGGTATATGTAATATGTGAGGAGTACATCAGGATATATGTAATATGTGAGCAGTACATCAGGGTATATGTAATATGTGAGGAGTACATCAGGGTATATGTAATATGTGAGGAGTACATCCGGGTATATGTAATATGTGAGGAGTACATCAGGATATATGTAATATGTGAGGAGTACATCAGGGTATATGTAATATGTGAGGAGTACATCAGGGTGTATGTAATATGTGAGGAGTACATCAGGATATATGTAATATGTGAGGAGTACATCAGGATATATGTAATATGTGAGGAGTACATCAGGGTATATGTAATATGTGAGGAGTACATCAGGGTATATGTAATATGTGAGGAGTACATCAGGATATATGTAATATGTGAGCAGTACATCAGGGTATATGTGATATGTGAGGAGTACATCAGGATATATGTAATATGTGAGGAGTACATCAGGATATATGTAATATGTGAGGAGTACATCAGGATATATGTAATATGTGAGGAGTACATCAGGGTATATGTAATATGTGAGGAGTACATCAGGGTATATGTAATATGTGAGCAGTACATCAGGGTATATGTAATATGTGAGGAGTACATCAGGGTATATGTAATATGTGAGGAGTACATCAGGGTATATGTAATATGTGAGGAGTACATCAGGATATATGTAATATGTGAGGAGTACATCAGGATATATGTAATATGTGAGGAGTACATCAGGGTATATGTAATATGTGAGCAGTACATCAGGGTATATGTAATATGTGAGGAGTACATCAGGGTATATGTAATATGTGAGGAGTACATCAGGGAATATGTAATATGTGAGGAGTACATCAGGATATATGTAATATGTGAGGAGTACATCAGGATATATGTAATATGTGAGGAGTACATCAGGGTATATGTAATATGTGAGGAGTACATCAGGATATATGTAATATGTGAGAAGTACATCAGGGTATATGTAATATGTGAGGAGTACATCAGGGTATATGTAATATGTGAGGAGTACATCAGGATATATGTAATATGTGAGGAGTACATCAGGGTATATGTAATATGTGAGGAGTACATCAGGGTATATGTAATATGTGAGGAGTACATCAGGATATATGTAATATGTGAGGAGTACATCAGGGTATATGTAATATGTGAGGAGTACATCAGGGTATATGTAATATGTGAGGAGTACATCAGGGTATATGTAATATGTGAGGAGTACATCAGGGTATATGTGAGGAGTACATCAGGGTATATGTAATATGTGAGGAGTACATCAGGATATATGTAATATGTGAGAAGTACATCAGGATATATGTAATATGTGAGGAGTACATCAGGATATATGTAATATGTGAGGAGTACATCAGGATATATGTGAGGAATACATCAGGGTATATGTAATATGTGAGGAGTACATCAGGGTATATGTAATATGTGAGGAGTACATCAGGATATATGTAATATGTGAGAAGTACATCAGGATATATGTAATATGTGAGGAGTACATCAGGATATATGTAATATGTGAGGAGTACATCAGGATATATGTGAGGAATACATCAGGGTATATGTAATATGTGAGGAGTACATCAGGATATATGTAATATGTGAGAAGTACATCAGGATATATGTAATATGTGAGGAGTACATCAGGGTATATGTAATATGTGAGGAGTACATCAGGATATATGTAATATGTGAGGAATACATCAGGGTATATGTAATATGTGAGGAGTACATCAGGATATATGTAATATGTGAGGAGTACATCAGGATATATGTAATATGTGAGGAGTACATCAGGATATATGTAATATGTGAGGAGTACATCAGGATATATGTAATGTGTGAGGAGTACATCAGGGTATATGTAATATGTGAGGAGTACATCAGGATATATGTAATATGTGAGGAGTACATCAGGATATATGTAATATGTGAGGAGTACATCAGGGTATATGTAATATGTGAGGAGTACATCAGGGTATATGTAATATGTGAGGAGTACATCAGGGTATATGTAATATGTGAGGAGTACATCAGGGTATATGTAATATGTGAGGAGTACATCAGGATATATGTAATGTGTGAGGAGTACATCAGGATATATGTAATATGTGAGGAGTACATCAGGGTATATGTGATATGTGAGGAGTACATCAGGATATATGTAATATGTGAGGAGTACATCAGGATATATGTAATATGTGAGGAGTACATCAGGGTATATGTAATATGTGAGGAGAACATCAGGGTATATGTAATATGTGAGGAGTACATCAGGATATATGTAATATGTGAGGAGAACATCAGGGTATATGTAATATGTGAGGAGTACATCAGGATATATGTAATATGTGAGGAGTACATCAGGGTATATGTAATATGTGAGGAGTACATCAGGGTATATGTAATATGTGAGGAGTACATCAGGGTATATGTAATATGTGAGGAGTACATCCGGGTATATGTAATATGTGAGGAGTACATCCGGGTATATGTAATATGTGAGGAATACATCAGGGTATATGTAATATGTGAGGAGTACATCAGGATATATGTAATATGTGAGGAGTACATCAGGGTATATGTAACATGTGAGGAGTACATCAGGATATATGTAATATGTGAGGAGTACATCAGGGTATATGTAATATGTGAGGAGTACATCAGGATATATGTAATATGTGAGGAGTACATCAGGATATATGTAATATGTGAGGAGTACATCAGGGTATATGTAATATGTGAGGAGTACATCAGGATATATGTAATATGTGAGGAGTACATCAGGATATATGTAATATGTGAGGAGTACATCAGGGTATATGTAATATGTGAGGAGTACATCAGGATATATGTAATATGTGAGGAGTACATCAGGGTATATGTAATATGTGAGGAGTACATCAGGATACATGTAATATGTGAGGAGTACATCAGGGTATATGTAATATGTGAGGAGTACATCAGGATATATGTAATATGTGAGGAGTACATCAGGGTATATGTAATATGTGAGGAGGACCTCAGGGTATGTGTAATATGTGAGGAGTACATCAGGGTATATGTAATATGTGAGGAATACATCAGGGTATATGTAATATGTGAGGAGTACATCAGGATATATGTAATATGTGAGGAGTACATCAGGGTATATGTAATATGTGAGGAGTACATCAGGATATATGTAATATGTGAGAAGTACATCAGGATATATGTAATATGTGAGGAGTACATCAGGGTATATGTAATATGTGAGGAGTACATCAGGATATATGTAATATGTGAGGAGTACATCAGGATATATGTAATATGTGAGGAGTACATCAGTGTATATGTAATATGTGAGGAGTACATCAGGATATATGTAATATGTGAGGAGTACATCAGGGTATATGTAATATGTGAGGAGTACATCAGGATATATGTAATATGTGAGGAGTACATCAGGATATATGTAATATGTGAGGAGTACATCAGGGTATATGTAATATGTGAGGAGTACATCAGGGTATATGTAATATGTGAGGAGTACATCAGGGTATATGTAATATGTGAGGAGTACATCAGGATATATGTAATATGTGAGGAGTACATCAGGGTACATGTAATATGTGAGGAGTACATCAGGGTATATGTAATATGTGAGGAGTACATCAGGGTATATGTAATATGTGAGGAGTACATCAGGGTATATGTAATATGTGAGGAGTACATCAGGATATATGTAATATGTGAGGAGCACATCAGGATATGTGTAATATGTGAGGAGTACATCAGGGTATATGTAATATGTGAGGAGTACATCAGGATATATGTAATATGTGAGGAGTACATCAGGGTATATGTAATATGTGAGGAGTACATCAGGGTATATGTAATATGTGAGGAGTACATCAGGATATATGTAATATGTGAGGAGCACATCAGGATATGTGTAATATGTGAGGAGTACATCAGGGTATATGTAATATGTGAGGAGTACATCAGGATATATGTAACATGTGAGGAGTACATCAGGGTATATGTAATGTGTGAGGAGTACATCAGGGGATATGTAATATGTGAGGAGTACATCAGGGTATATGTAATATGTGAGGAGTACATCAGGATATATGTAATATGTGGAGAGTACATCAGGGTATATGTAATATTGTGAGGAGTACATCAGGGTATATGTAATGTGTGAGGAGTACATCAGGATATATGTAATATGTGAGGGGTACATCAGGATATATGTAATATGTGAGGAGCACATCAGGATATATGTAATATGTGAGGAGTACATCAGGGTATATGTGTGGAGTACATCAGGATATGTGTAATATGTGAGGAGTACATCAGGATATATGTAATATGTGAGGAGTACATCAGGGTATATGTAATATGTGAGGAGTAATCAGGGTATATGTAATATGTGAGGAGTACATCAGGATATATGTAATATGTGAGGAGTACATCAGGATATATGTAATATGTGAGGAGTATATCAGGGTGTATGTAATATGTGAGGAGTACATCAGGATATATGTAATATGTGGGGAGTACATCAGGAGATATGTAATATGTGAGGAGTACATCAGGGTATATGTAATATGTGAGGAGTACATCATGATATATGTAATGTGTGAGGAGTACATCAGGGTATATGTAATATGTGAGGGGTACATCAGGGTATATGTAATATGTGAGGGGTACATCAGGGTATATGTAATATGTGAGGAGTACATCAGGATATGTGTAATATGTGAGGAGTACATCAGGATATATGTAATATGTGAGGAGTACATCAGGGTATATGTAATATGTGAGGGGTACATCAGGATATATGTAATATGTGAGGAGCACATCAGGGTATATGTAATATGTGAGGGGTACATCAGGATATATGTAATATGTGAGGAGCACATCAGGGTATATGTAATATGTGAGGACTACATCAGGATATATGTAATATGTGAGGAGTACATCAGGGTATATGTAATATGTGAGGAGTACATCAGGATATATGTAATGTGTGAGGAGTACATCAGGGTATATGTAAGCTGTGAGGAGTACATCAGGGTATATGTAATATGTGAGGAGTACATCAGGGTATATGTAATATGTGAGGAGTACATCAGGGTATATGTAATATGTGAGGAGTACATCAGGGTATATGTAATATGTGAGGAGTACATCAGGGTATATGTAATATGTGAGGAGTACATCAGGGTATATGTGAGGAGTACATCAGGGTATATGTAATATGTGAGGAGTACATCAGGATATATGTAATATGTGAGGAGTACATCAGGATATATGTAATATGTGAGGAGTACATCAGGATATATGTAATGTGTGAGGAGTACATCAGGGTATATGTAATATGTGAGGAGTACATCAGGGTATATGTAATATGTGAGGAGTACATCAGGGTATATGTATTATGTGAGGAGTACATCAGGGTGTATGTAATATGTGAGACTACATCAGGATATATGGTAATATGTGAGGAGTACATCAGGGTATATGTAATATGTGAGGAGTACATCAGGGTGTATGTAATATGTGAGGACTACATCAGGATAATATGTAATATGTGAGGAGTACATCAGGGTATATGTAATATGTGAGGAGTACATCAGGGTGTATGTAATATGTGAGGACTACATCAGGATATATGTAATATGTGAGGAGTACATCAGGGTATATGTAATATGTGAGGAGTACATCAGGATATATGTAATGTGTGAGGAGTACATCAGGATATATGTAATGTGTGAGGAGTACATCAGGGTATATGTAATATGTGAGGAGTACATCAGGGTATATGTAATATGTGAGGAGTACATCAGGGTATATGTGATATGTGAGGAGTACATCAGGATATATGTAATATGTGAGGAGTACATCAGGGTATATGTATATGTGAGGGGTACATCAGGGTATATGTAATATGTGAGGAGTACATCAGGGTATATGTAATATGTGAGGAGTACATCAGGATATATGTAATATGTGAGGAGTACATCAGGGTATATGTAATATGTGAGGAGTACATCAGGGTATATGTAATATGTGAGGAGTACATCAGGGTATATGTAATATGTGAGGATTACATCAGGATATATGTAATATGTGAGGAGTACATCAGGGTATATGTAATATGTGGGAGTACATCAGGATATATGTAATATGTGAGGGGTACATCAGGGTATATGTAATATGTGAGGAGTACATCAGGATATATGTAATATGTGAGGAGTACATCAGGGTATATGTAATATGTGAGGAGTACATCAGGGTATATGTAATATGTGAGGAGTACATCAGGATAATATGTAATATGTGAGGAGTACATCAGGGTACATGTAATATGTGAGGAGTACATCAGGATATATGTAATATGTGAGGAGTACATCAGGATATATGTAATATGTGAGGAGTACATCAGGATATATGTAATATGTGAGGAGAACATCAGGATATATGTAATATGTGAGGAGTACATCAGGATATATGTAATATGTGAGGAGTACATCAGGATATATGTAATATGTGAGGAGTACATCAGGATATATGTAATATGTGAGGAGTACATCAGGATATATGTAATATGTGAGGGGTACATCAGGATATATGTAATATGTGAGGGGTACATCAGGGTATATGTAATATGTGAGGAGTACATCAGGATATATGTAATATGTGAGGAGTACATCAGGGTACATGTAATATGTGAGGAGTACATCAGGATATATGTAATATGTGAGGAGTACATCAGGATATATGTAATATGTGAGGAGTACATCAGGATATATGTAATATGTGAGGAGTACATCAGGGTATATGTAATATGTGAGGAGTACATCAGGGTATATGTAATATGTGAGGAGTACATCAGGATATATGTAATATGTGAGGAGTACATCAGGGTATATGTAATATGTGAGGAGTACATCAGGGTATATGTAATATGTGAGGAGTACATCAGGGTATATGTAATATGTGAGGAGTACATCAGGGTATATGTAATATGTGAGGAGTACATCAGGGTATATGTAAATGTGAGGAGCACATCAGGGTATATGTAATATGTGAGGAGTACATCAGGGTATATGTAATATGTGAGGAGCACATCAGGGTATATGTAATATGTGAGGAGTACATCAGGGTATATGTAATATGTGAGGAGTACATCAGGGTATATGTAACATGTGAGGAGTACATCAGGGTATATGTAATATGTGAGGAGTACATCAGGGTATATGTAATATGTGAGGAGTACATCAGGGTATATGTAATATGTGAGGAGTACATCAGGGTAATGTAATATGTGAGGAATACATCAGGGTATATGTAATATGTGAGGAGCACATCAGGGTATATGTAATATGTGAGGAGTACATCAGGGTATATGTAATATGTGAGGAGTACATCAGGGTATATGTAATATGTGAGGAGTACATCAGGGTATATGTAATATGTGAGGAGTACATCAGGATATGTGTAATATGTGAGGAGTACATCAGGATATATGTAATATGTGAGGAGTACATCAGGATATGTGTAATATGTGAGGAATACATCAGGATATATGTAATATGTGAGGAGTACATCAGGATATATGTAATATGTGAGGAGTACATCAGGGTATATGTAATATGTGAGGAGTACATCAGGGTATATGTAATATGTGAGGAGTACATCAGGATATGTGTAATATGTGAGGAGTACATCAGGATATATGTAATATGTGAGGAGTACATCAGGGTATATGTAATGTGTGAGGAGTACATCAGGATATATGTAATATGTGAGGAGTACATCAGGGTATATGTAATATGTGAGGAGTACATCAGGATATGTGTAATATGTGAGGAGTACATCAGGATATATGTAATATGTGAGGAGTACATCAGGGTATATGTAATGTGTGAGGAGTACATCAGGATATATGTAATATGTGAGGAGTACATCAGGGTATATGTAATATGTGAGGAGTACATCAGGATATATGTAATATGTGAGGAGTACATCAGGGTATATGTAATATGTGAGGAGGACATCAGGGTATGTGTAATATGTGAGGAGTACATCAGGGTATATGTAATATGTGAGGAGTACATCAGGGTATATGTAATATGTGAGGAGAACATCAGGGTATATGTAATATGTGGGAGAACATCAGGGTATATGTAATGTGAGGAGTACATCAGGATATATGTAATATGTGAGGAGTACATCAGGGTATATGTAATATGTGAGGGGCACATCAGGGTATATGTGAGGAGTACATCAGGGTATATGTAATATGTGAGGAGTACATCAGGATATATGTAATATGTGAGGAGTACATCAGGGTACATGTAATATGTGAGGAGTACATCAGGATATATGTAATATGTGAGGAGTACATCAGGGTATATGTAATATGTGAGGAGTACATCAGGGTATATGTAATATGTGAGGAGTACATCAGGATATATGTAATATGTGAGGAGTACATCAGGATATATGTAATATGTGAGGAGTACATCAGGGTATATGTAATATGTGAGGAGTACATCAGGGTATATGCAATATGTGAGGAGTACATCAGGGTATATGTAATATGTGAGGAGTACATCAGGGTATATGTAATATGTGAGGAGTACATCAGGATATATGTAATATGTGAGGAGTACATCAGGATATATGTAATATGTGAGGAATACATCAGGATATATGTAATATGTGAGGAGTACATCAGGATATATGTAATATGTGAGGAGTACATCAGGATATATGTAATATGTGAGGAGTACATCAGGGTATATGTAATATGTGAGGAGTACATCAGGGTATATGTAATATGTGAGGAGTACATCAGGATATATGTATATGTGAGGAGTACATCAGGATATATGTATATGTGAGGAGTATATCAGGATATATGTAATATGTGAGGAGTACATCAGGATATATGTAATATGTGAGGAGTACATCAGGATATATGTAATATGTGAGGAGTACATCAGGATATATGTAATGTGTGAGGAGTACATCAGGGTATATGTTAATATGTGAGGAGTACATCAGGTATATGTAATATGTGAGGAGTACATCAGGGTATAGTACATATGTGAGGAGTACATCAGGATATATGTAATATGTGAGGAGTACATCAGGATATATGTGAGGAGTACATCAGGATATATGTAATATGTGAGGAGTACATCAGGGTATATGTAATATGTGAGAGTACCTCAGGATATATGTAATGTGTGAGGAGTACATCAGGATATATGTAATATGTGAGGAGTACATCAGGGTATATGTAATATGTGAGGAGTACATCAGGGTATATGTAATATGTGAGGAGTACATCAGGGTATATGTAATATGTGAGGAATACATCAGGATATATGTAATATGTGAGGAGTACAT